>NW_007172736.1:287906-480442 GCF_000164805.1 Carlito syrichta | reverse complement strand
TTGAGGTTGACCCTGGCATCAGTGTTGTTAAAATGCTCCCCAGGTGATATCAATGGGCAGCGGGGGTGGAGGACACAGATCTACAGATCTAGCTATAACCGGCGACAACCAGAGGGCTGCACTCCCCTGCATTTTATCCACGGGGCACTAGGTGCCCAGAGGGGGGCAGACTTCAGTGAAGGTCACACAGCCAGTGGGGTGCCCAGCCCGGACCCACCACCAGGCCCCACCAGGGGGCCCATAAGGCCGTTTCCCTGTACAGAGCAACCTCCTTTTGAATCCCCTCAACTCCTGCACCCCAGAGCGGACTGACTTTCAGACAGAGAAGGAGGCTGCTTCTTGGGTTGGCTTCAGAATCCCTGCGCCAAGCTGATGGATGGGCAGCCTCCATCTCCCGCCCCTGGTCTCCCCTTTGCTGGAGCATGGCAGCATCATGCCTGGCTTCCACTAGGGCTGGGAGGGCTTGGGGGCAAGAGGCTGTCCCCTCCCACCCCAGGCCTGTTTGGGGCAGCTTCTCCTGGACCAAAGTTTCTGGAACCTCCTGGGAAAAACACCACACACTGTGGGCCCTGGGAGTAAGAAGTGGCCTCCACTGTTGCAGTTCGGGCCTCAGTCGTCTGCCCTCATACCCATTCCTGGCAGAGAACTGGAACACTCCCTTCCAGACGGGCTCCATGATGGATGTGGAGAAGCGACCAAATGTCCCTCATTAATCACTGGCTCCATCTGGCTCCTCGCTTGATGGTTTTCAGCTGACTTGAAAAAGACCCAATTAGATCAAAACATTTTGACAATTTATCTTATGGCATGAGCAGGTCCAGATCGAGGATATGATTTCACCATCCATGAGGGAGGAAGGAATTGGGGTGTGGGTCATGCATGGAGCTGGGGAGACAGGGCATCTCCCCCGGCAGCCTTCCCGTGAGTTTCTGGGACTGGGGGAACTCCCACCTACCGCAGGGCAATGAGTGTCCTCTGGTTTGGATGGGACAAGCTCTGAAGTGGGAGTCTGGGGTGGGGCGAAGAAAATGGACAACCGGAAAGGACTGAATATTCCTGCCAGCGTGGCGAGCCACCCGAACACATTGGACACAAAGCAATTTGGAAGTCAGGATGTGGCTAAGGCCAGGCCTGTTCTAACTGTACCCCAGCAAGATGCCTGGGGATCCAGCCCCTAAGGCTGGTAGTGAGCAGCCCCAATTTCCTGCTGATTCTGGCCTTTGGGAGATGGGCTGTGCAGACCCCAGCAGCTCTCACACTCTCCTTGCAGAGCTGGGAGCACGCCAGTGTCTCCAGCATGGCCCCTCTGTGGTGGGCAGTCGTTTTCATGAGATCATAGCTCTTGGATCTTAAGAGCCATGGGTTGTGTGGCTGCCCCCTTGACAGCAGCTCAGGGAGAGAGCCCCACACAGACAGAGCACCTCCAGGGTAGGTTTGCTCCCTCCCTGTCTTTCCTCTGCATCCTGAAGTTGCCTTAGGACTGGAAAAACAACTTGAAGTGTCTCTTCCAACAACTTCACTTCCCCCGCCCCCAGGCCAAGCACGAGGGGTGAGGAAACCAGTCTTGCTTCTCTTGGCGGGACTCCTCACCCTGCCTGCCAGGCTGGGGAGGAGCTTGGGTGCACCAGCCTGCCACTATCCTTCCTGGTTGCCTTCGGCTCAGGCTCCAGGGTGGGGGTGATGTGTGGAGCTACCTGCAGCCTTACCTGGGAGGGCCAGCAGGGAAACTCCACAGAGATGGCTCCCCCAGGAGTTGCTCATCCTGCAGACCCCTCACTCATGCCCCTCCAACCCATGTACATACCCTGCCACCTGCGGGATTGCACGCCCTGTCTTGCCGTGTTTAGGCCCACATGCACACCCCATAGTGTTCCCACACACTCTCTTCATCTTTACTCCATTCCTCAGGATCTTCAAGTACCTTCCATCCAACTGCTTCCTCGACCCTGTTCACAGACACCCATGCCCACTCACCACACGTACTCACCTTCCTCACAAACATCACAAAATTCTCCTAACACACATGGAAGAGCAGGTCACCCGGGGACCCCATCTCAGTTTCGGGGCATGCATGCATCCATGTGTGCACACATGTGTGTGTGCACACACATACATGTGCCCTTCTTCCAGACACACAGCTGGTTGAGAACAGAGTCCCAGCATGTAGAGCAGAGTACCAGAAGTCTGACCTCTACAATTCTATCTCCCAAACAGATCCATCACCAAATCTTCCTTGGCTTTGGACTTAAACTTATTGACATGTCTTCCTGGATTCCAGAGTGATGCTTCTTCTCCCTCCATCCCCATTCCCATCTTGTTCCTTTAAGAACTTGCGTCTTTCTTGTCTTTTTCTGGCTGGAGTCTCTTTTCCTCTTCAGGAATCAGTTCTGCTCTGGGCATTATGCCCTTCCTCAAGCCCAGCTCTGAGCTTGATGGTCCTACCAGGGTTCTCCTTCAGGAACCCAAGTATTTGCTGGTACTCACAGGGAATCTGTCCAGCAGGCTGATAGAGATGATGGGTCTCCAAGGACAGATGGACCTGGTTCTTGCTTTGGGTCAAACAAGCCTCCCATCTTTGGAAAATGGTGACAGCTTTTGGGAAACACTGGTATAGATGATCATCCAGGACTCTTCCAGAACTACTGGTCTATGAGCCTTGAGTATTGCTGAAATGACACTCATGCCCACTTGACACCACACCCAGGTACAGCATTGCCTTATCAGATTTGGGTTGCTGTACTATTCAGAACTCTTATTTGCAAATGATGGAAACCCAACTCAAATAGACTTAAGCAAAAAATACATCAATTGACTTAGGTAGTAGGGAGCATGAGGAGTTTCACTGCTGGGGTCTGGGACAACTGCTGATATCCTCTCCACACATCTCTGTGCTATCTGGTGCTCTCAGCTGCCTCTGTGGCTGCCCGCAGCTCTAGAGACATCCCCACAGGATCTGTTATCTCAGGAAGGAAAGCTATTGCCCCTTTCCTCCTGGTCTGGAAGAATGAAGAAGATCTCTGACCAGCTCATCTCGAGTCAGGTGCCATCCTCAGGACTAATCTAACCTGGTCCTAGGCGATGCTCTATTGTGATTGGTCCATGCTGGGTATTATCCCACCCCCATGGCTCCAGTGGCAGAATCCTTCCTGTCAGAACACCTGAAGGAGGACGGGTAGGGAAGGAAACCACACGTATACGTTACAACTGGCCACTGTTGTCTCCTCAACCCTCCCATCCAGGGCATGGGCAGTGACAGCAGTTACTGGTTGGGAATCTTCTTGGCACACTTGTCTCAGTTTGCAAGCTCCTTGGCACAGTTTCTGCTCCAGGGCCTTACAAGATGCATTTCTCCATCTCAAGGGGCCGGAGGCTGCTGTTCTTGGAGAACCCCAAGAGGGCGCTAGACAGAGGCCAACCTCCACCCTCTGAGCCACCCTATTCCTGTAGACGCTTTTCCTGAAACGCAGGTGTGGGACATGAGTTTTTGCCCACTCAGGGCCTCTGGCGACCGTAGCCACTGTGTTATGGGCTGGGGTTGCTGAGTATTACATCTTAGTTTAGTCCAGGTCAGGGTTCAGCCGGACACAGGTCTCCCTGCCCCTCTTTTCAGATTTCTGTGGGCACTCGGTGGCTGAGAAACGCAGATGCTGGCACTTCTGTGTTGGATAGAATGAGAGGTAGGACACGTTAAACCCATCTTAGCAACATGGACCCCTCAGTCCTCCAGCCCTCCAGGATCCTGACTGGGGACCTGCAGGTGAGCCAATTAATGCTGGGAAAGTGTTTTCAATCTTTGTCACAGGGTACTCCATCATTTGACTCACTTTCTCCAAAGGATTTTTAAAGCTATTTCTAGATGAGTTGGCCTGGAGAGACTACAGACTAATTGGATTAATAACAATAATACAAATCATCATTATCATCATACATTAACATCATGAGTTAACACTAGTCCCATGAGGTTTCTATTCGATGAATGAGAATCTAGGACTCAGAGAGGTTTAGAAACTCTTCTAAGGTCACACAGCTAGCTCAAAATTCTAATCCAGGTGCTTGTGATTCCAAAGCGTCTGCTCTTGACATGATACTATATGTTTCAAAGAATCAAAAATGAAAATAACCCAAATGTCCATAATTGGGAGATTAATGATATGGGATGTCCAAACCATGGAATATTAAACAGCTCCTTAAATGATGCACTCCTGCCTGTCCTGCTAAGGAATGATTTCTCAGATGGTTAAGTGAGAAAGGCAAGTTGCAAAACATAAATACTGAGCAGTTCCATCGATGTACTTGCTAGCCACCAAACAGGAGTTCTATGCATTCAAGCACATACAGAGGAAAAGGCCTCAAAGAATATGTGCAACACTGCTAACAAGGGGGAGGGAGGAAGAGTTGGAGTGGGAGCCAAGGGTTCTTTGGCTTGATCTGTATTTCTAAGACATTTTAGTTGAACTTGGCATCTTGTATTCCCTGCAACCACTCATGTCATGGCTGCAGCAGGAGTTCGAGGAATCTGCATTGGTTTACATCCTAGCTCTGCCACTCACAAGATGCATGGCCCCAGCAAGTCTCTTAATCTTTGTTTCCACAGCTGTAAAATGAGAATAACCACCACTACCACCCCAACTACAACAACGACAACAATAAGAAATATGTCACAGGGTTAATTCAGGGTTTCCCAGCCATAGCACCACTGGCATTTTATGCCAGTTAATTCTTTGTTGTGAGGGGCTCTCCTTATCCTTTGCTGGATGTTTAGCAACATCCCTGGCCTCTATCTGCTAGATGTCAGTAGCATCCCTCACCCGGATCATGGCAATAAAAAATGTCTTCTGGGAGACAAGTCACCCCAGTTGAGAACAACTGTTAATGTGAGGGTAGACTGAGTTTATTCATGTAGAGTGCTTGGGATGGTGCCTGGCACAGAATAAGCCCTGGATAAAAGCTAGCTCTCATCAGATCCAGGCTGGAAGAAGAGAGATGAGATAAGTCTCCGTCCAGGCAAACAGGACGTAGTGGTTGGTGCAGAGGAAGGACTCAGGGCTGGACTTTGGGGGACCCGGGGTCTGCTTCTGTGCCTTAGTGTTGGGGTACTTTGGGCAATTGGTGGGGGCCTAGATCTCTTCTCTGTGAAATGCGGAGGCCTGTCCGGAGGCAGCAGACGGTCAATCGGACCACAAGCAGCTGCTGGGTCCACAGGGAGCCCTCCTCCCTCTCTTAGAACCGGGGGTGGCAGGGGAGCAGCCCCCTGCCAGCTCTGCTCTGCAGCCTCCTGGACTGTGGGCTCGGCCTAGCTGGGAAGCCTGCTCAGACGCGGCCCCTTCCTCCCTCCACAACTGGGGAGCAGATGCGGCCCGCGTGTGGCTGTTACCCAGACGCAGGTGGTACCACCTGCCACAAGTTCCTTGATTCTTGATCGTCCTACAATCACTTTTGGCCCCAAAACAATTTGCTGGGTGAAGGGAGAGGAGGGCCCAGGGAGGAAGGAGGAAGAAAGGGAGGGCAGCGGGGGTGGCGCCGGGTTAAGAGTGGCCTTTGAAGTTTGCAACCATCTTATAGAAAACATCTTCAGTCATTCCCCATTCGGATGATGTCAGGAGAGCACATTACCATCCCGAGATCAAATGCAACAGCAAGAATCACTTGTTGCGCGCCAGGCTACAGTCATATATCAAGTATTCCAGGCACACGCAATTCGTAACTTTCCCCGAAACAGATTGATATTTTCCTCTTCCACTTTCTGGGAAGGAGACATCTGACTCTGCTTCAAGTGCAGTTGGGGAGGCGGAGGGGAGATTAAACCAGTGCCCGTTGTCTTTACACGATGCTGACCATGAGCTGATGTTGGGCCCAAACAATAAATACAGCAGTGGGGGTTGTTTGTGTTTTTATTCTCCTTCTTATCTGGTCTTGTCTTTTTCTTTTACTTTTTTTGGTTAGTTTGAGCCTATGGTGTCTTCCCAGGGCAGATGTAATTAAAATCTAGAACAACCAGTAAGACCAGGAGATGGGGGTTTGCTTCCGGCATTTTTCCCTTTAGAACTGCAGAATGTCAGAGCTGGAAGACCCCTTATAAATCACCAGGATCAATCCTTTTACAAATGAGAAATTGAAGCCCAGAGAGGGAAAACGATGGTCCAAGACCACACAGCCTTGACTGTGGGCAATTTATTTACTATCTCTGAGGGCCACTTTCCTTATTTTTTGAACAGAGAGTGCAGAAACCCGTTGTGGCTCCTTTGAGTGAGTGTTGATGAAGGACTGAAATCTAACTGCATGGACTTGTTTTTCTCTTCTGCTTCCTTCTTCTCTTCCCTATTTTACAAATCTGTGATAAGCACACAGAACCTGAGCTTGGGACAAGGGCAGATTTCTGAGATCCCTTTGTGAGTTGAGGCCCTGAGGGGGTTACCATGTGCCCAGTGGAACGAGGTAGGTGACAGACACAGGGACCGATCACCGACCCTGGGACCAACTTTGGGAAGAGAAGAGGCCAGTGCTGACCTCACCCTGAAGCCTTCTGACGTAGGTGTCTGCATCACCCTCTGGTGGAAAGAGATGGATAATTAATCTCAGGTCACCCATGCCCCTTCGTCATATGGTGTGTGATGTCTGTGTTTCTCTTGAGGCCAACCTGGCAACAGCGGGCAGCAAAGCTGGCGGTGTGTGTGGACTCTGCATGCTGGGTTCAAACCCCAGCATTAGCACAGCACTGACTGTCCATGTGGCCAAACTCTTTAACCTCTCTGTGCCTCGGCTTTCTCACTGTAATGTTTAAGAAGAAATCTAACAACATGTGTATCAAAGCAGATGTGCGACGTGCAAGTAAGCCATGAAGTCCTGTGAGCTCACCTTGCAACCTGACAAGTAGACCTTCCCCATCATTCATGGACCTCTTTCCTCCAATTTTCTGCCTCTACCAGCTTTAGAAAAACAAACAAAAAATAAACTTATTAAAAAATAGTTTATGTATGCATCCCTAAATAGCATATTGCTTATTTTTGCTCAGTTTTGAGCTCTGTAAAAGGTGTACTCTGCGAGGTCTTCTGTGATGTACTTTTTTCCTCACTTAGAATCATATGTCTAAGGGTCATCCTTGTTATTGTCGAAATCATGTTCCATACATTTTTTTATCGCCATGGGGTACTTATCTATTCTTCTTCTGTTACACATTTGGGTTTCATTCAGTTAGTTTGCGATTATAAAAAGTGTTTCTATGAACACTTTTGTGTTTGAGTTTCTGTGTGATCTACATACAGCTATATATGATAAAAGTGGGATTGCTGGATCTCAGGGAATAGAAATATACAGTTTTATGGGATAGAATCAAATTATTTTCCAGTGAGCTTATACCAACCTCCATTTTTTCATTCGTAATATGGGTGCCAACCTCAAGGGGCTGATGCAAGGATTCAGTGCATGCAAAGCACCACAAAACATTTAGCACAATGATAGGAGACAGCGAGGGCATGTTATCTGTGATGAGCTGACTCCAGCCCCCACAGGAGTCGGGAGAACCCTTCTCTGTCTTCAACAAAGGTCTTCTGCTCCTTATCCTGAATCTCTTTGCTAGAGTCTGCCCTCAGGACTTTGACTTTAGAGCTCATACACCATTGCCAGTTTTTTCCATCAGCACAGTGTCTGGGTGATGTTGCCCATCACTCCCTAGTGTTCATCACATGGGCCTCTCTCGTTATACCTTGATTAGAATAAGCCCCAAAGTTAGCTTCGAGTAGACCAGTACTTCCTAAACTTTAATAGGGATCTTGTGAAGATACAAGATCTTGGTTTATTAGGTCTGGAACAGGTGGGAGATTTTGCATTTGTAACCAACTTCCAGGTAACACTGATGCTGCTCTGTGGACCCTACGTTGTGAAGCAAGGGTGTGGACCACCTAGGACCTCTAAGTCCGAACATCCCAAACTCACTCTCCAGGTTTGGTGACAGTTTGTCTAGTCTGACAATAGATGGAAGTGAGATCTTGTATGTCTAATTAATGCTCCAAAGGGGAGAAGAAGAGAGGGTGTTGGGAGGGCAGATGAAGGGCCAACAATCCAGCATGGTTGTAGGGGGAGGAGAATATGCTTTTGGACAGGGTGATGCTCTCGCTGAGTTCTGGAAGAAGCCCTGAGTTAGTCAGCCTATGACCGGGAGAGATGTGCCCAGACACAGGAACAAGGCCTCACAAAGGAGTGACCCATGAGCTGGTAATGTCCTTTCCATAGCGTTGCTCTGGTTGTTATTAGAAGGATCAAAATAGGCTGGCCCCAACTGCCCTGTGCAGTCTTTATCAGGACATTCAAGGCAAGAGTCTAGGGAAGCAGCTTCCCACAGCTTGGTTGGGACTCTCTGGTTTTGGGTGTGACTCCCATCTCACTTACCCAGTTCACCCCAGAGTTTTGGAGCTCTGGCACACACAGGCTGGAATCAGCCCTTCCTCCCTTGCTCCAAATCTCACCTCAGGCCCAGGAATTCCAGGGCTGACAGGCAGGGAGATTGAGCAGGGGGGTGTTCAAATGAATGACCAGGGAGTATGCCTTGTTTTCTTCACCCTAAAAGCTGCCCTCTCCCCTAGCTATTTCTAGGTGAAATAATTACCTGACTCTTTAAAGCCAAGAGCTACTTGGGAAATTCCAAGCACCAGACGTTTCTTCAGAACTGTACATGAGACAAAACTCTTGCTCTGCTGTGAGCTCGGCGTGCTGGACTTTAGGAGATTAAATTTTTTTTTTTTTTTGTAAGTGGAGGCTGATGCTTTTCTCTCATCTCCATCTATGCTGTTGACAGGCAGACACCCAAGAAAGCGTGCAAACTCAGTTCTCCACGGCTTGTCGCCAAAGATATTTATCACTTCTCAGTGCTGTGCGTGGCTCCCAGACAAGACACCCAAACGCACCTAAAATGGGTCACTTTTCCCTTCTTGTTCAGAGTGATCATTTCTAAGCAATATCTGAGGTCAGGATAGTGGTGACTCAGATTTTCTGACGTTCAAGCCCAGATTCTTTGGTTCAAACCTCTAAGATCAGTGTGTGATCAGTGAGTTCAATTCAGCATTCGACCCCAAACGCTCACCTCCCAAATCCTCCTATGGCAGGTGATTCTGGATATCTCACTTAAGAGCCACCGAGAGTAGGAGCAGAGACAAGAATTCTAAGCCAGTGAGGGTTAAGCTCTCAGCTCAATACATAAACGTGCGGCTGTACGACCCCACTCCCACCCCCGTCCCCAGCAGAGCTCCTCACCTCTCTTCATTGTAGTCTGGTTATTTGAAAAATAATCAGCAATTTTGAAACATTTTGTAAAACAAACAGCCCTTGATCATTTAAAATCTTAGGTGGAGGCTCAGTGTGGGGCAGATGCAAGCCAGCCTCATTGTTGAAGGCAGAGTTGTCTTCACACTTGCTGTTCTTCCCCACTATGGAAGCCCACAAGGCCACTTTAGGAAATCTAAGCATTCCATGGAACACCATGTGAAAACCACGGCACTGGATAAGCCCAAATACCCTTTTATTTTTGATGGTCTACAAAGCATGGCACGATGGCTGGGTTGGGGACGGGGGGGTGGTGGTGTTTGGGCTGAATTGTTTTCCCAAAATCCATATGTTGAAGTCCTAACCTCCAGAACCTCAGGTCATAGAGAGATAGGGTCCTAGAGACAGGATCCCAGAGAAGTAGAGACAGGAACCCAGAGAGGTAGTTAAATTACAATGAGGTCATTAGGGCGGGCTTTAATCCAGTATCACTGGTGTCCTTACAAGAAGAGATCAGGACATAGACACAGAGGGAAGACTGTGTGAAGACACAGGGAGAAGGCAGCTATCTATAAGTCAAGGAGGGAGGACTTGGAAGAAACCAGCCCTGCCGACACCTTGATCTTAGACTTCAAGGCTCCTGTACTGTGGGAAAATAAGTTTCTGCTGAAGACCTCCAGTTTGTGGTTCTTTGTTGTGGCAGCCCTAGGAATCAAATACATGAAGAGACAGTTTCTCATCAGGTTGCCATTTTAAGGAATTCTATTGATCCCGCTGTAAAACCACGAGGCAACCTTGTATGGTTTCCCCTTGAGAGAGTCTAAACCCATGGTCTTTACAGGGGAGGTGCCCCTGGTCCTTCCAGGGGTAGGTCCCTGTCCTTGGGAGGATAAGAGGCATTTTCTGAAGCTTGACCATGTGTGGCAGGGGGTCTAGGTTCAGCAGGCATCTGCAGAGATGATGACGGTGACCAGAGTTTTGGGAAGCCTTCCCACTGCCTCTGGGTCTGTGAAACTCTGGCCGTAGAGCATTTAAGACCTGCTAGGACCAGAACCCAGGTTTCATATTTTCCTGATCAAGTTGTGCCCAAAATAATAATAGTCATCGGGTTAGAGCTGTGTGAAACTAGCAATTTTCACTTCACAGGAATTTATCTGGGAAAATAACAGTTTTTCACCTTTGGAAACTGCCATTTGGTTTCACGAAAAATTCAAGGTGAAAAGAAATGTAGGTGAATATTTTCCATTTCTCATGAGCTAGATTTTGGCAGAGGTGGAGGCTCTTTTTAATCTCGTTGAGTGGTAAGAGAGGCCACCATGGTACAGGCCTGGAAAGGAAGTTGGGGGTGGTGGAAGGTGATAGGTGGAGTCCAGGTAGTATCTCTTGGTGTCCTTCCAAGGGTTTCTCTGGGGATGGGGTGGGGTGAGGGTAGCAGCAAGCTCTGGGCAGGCAAAGAGGAGCATAGGACTCTGGGACAAATCTCTGTCTTCTTTGACGTCTTGCCGTGGGTTGTCTGGGAAAGGGTTAGTTTTGTTTAGCACCAAGTTTATGAAGGTCCCTTACGTTCAAGTCTTAGTAATTTACCATATGTATCTGGATCACAGCTCCTGGAGTTTTTAAAACATAGGGTGCATTTTTTCAGCCACTTCCCAAGTTTCTCTTTTCTGTCTGGCGTGTGGTCATAATAGTAGGCAGGAGTGTGTGTGTGTTGGGGAGAAGGAGATGGCCAAGCTGAGGGGCAAGACATATAATAGCGGAATAAGATGTCACATCTTACACTTGAGGAATTGGCAATCCTATAGAAGAAACAAAATTCTGTTCAGGAAACATCTGGAAAACAGTTGTGAAACCAGCAAAGGTACAGGTTCAAGTGCAAAGTCTGGGGGAAGAAAAAGTCTACCAAATTTTTCAATATAACTCAGAGCCTTAAAAACGTAATTCTTCTTCTGACAAACAATCTGAAGGAAATAACCAGAAATGTGGTCAAGGACATCAGCATCAAGATTTTCCCTGAAGACATATTTATAATAGTGACCAACTGAGTATTAACCTAAGCTCTAACAGTAAGAAGGATTGTTTCTATAAATGATGGTCTAGTCCAGAGGTCAACAAACTATGGCTTTTGGGTTAGATCTATTAATTTTTGTAAATAAAGTTTTATTGGAGCACAGCCATGCCCATTCCTGTATCTAGTGTCTGGCTACTCTGGTGCTACAATGGACAGTTGAGCAGTTGCCATAAGGACCATATGTCCCTCAAAGCCTAAAATATATACTATCTGGCCCTTTAATAAAGTTTCCTGACCTCTACTTGAACCATAAGAAAAAAATGCTTGGCAAGCATTAAAAATGATGCTAAGGATTATTTATTGTCATAGAAGAATGCATTAGGCATAATGTTAACTAAAGAAGTAGGATACACAATTTTGATATTAATAATAATAATATTCCTTAAGTCCATAGGAAGTTTTGGGTACTGTTATAGTGATGAATATTTACAAGGGCTTCTTAAAGCAAGGGAAAAATGCATATAATATAATGCCATGCCAAAAAAGCAGGATATAAAAAGTCAATATTAGTAATAATTAGCATGTATTAAGCACATATTAAACTCATCACTCTATCTATGTACCATTTCATTGAGCCTTCAGAAAACTCTATGTGGAAGCTACTGATCTATATCTAGTATTTATACAGGTTGAGATGAGACAAAGAAAGATGTCATTTGTTTTAGGGACTTGCCTGGTAAGTGAAGGAGCCAGAATTCAAAGACCAGGAGTCTGCTTCTATACAGAGAAAGACGCAAAGGAAAAAGGACAAAATATTAGTAGTGGCAGTATGAAGATGGTGGTGGTGGTGGGGGGGCCTTATCAGTTGGAGCTGTCTTTGGCTCTGAGTAACCAAAACCTGGAAAATGACAGCCTAAGCAAGCAAGGCATTTGTTTTCTCACATTCCAAGAAGTCTAGGGGAGGCAGTGAGGCTGGATTGGAGGCTCTGCGACCCCAACAGAGACCTGGCCTCCACCATCTGAGCATGTGAGTTTTGTCACTCTTGCTTCCAGGTGACTGCCCCATTTCTTGGATCATTTTCTGTATTCAGGGCAGGAAGGGGGAATAGGCAAGGAGCTAAAGGTGTAAATTGACTGAGTAGTCCCTTTGTCAAAGATCTTTTATCTAAGTTCCAAGTAGCAACTTTTGTGTATATCTCATTGGTCAGAACGGGGTCATATGATCACTTGCAACTACCAGAGTGGCTGGGAAATGAGGTTTTCCAGCCAGGCACATTGCAAACCTAAACAAAATCAGGATTTTGCTAGTAAGGAAAAAAGGTAGAAAAGATAACTGGGAGTCAACTTGCATGACTGTCACATAAATGGTTACTAATTTATCCCTTATGCCTTCCTGAATTTTTCAAAGTCAAATAAAGTCTTGCTGAATCTGAAGTCATCAGGACTGAGGAGAGGTGGTACAAAGGAGTGATGGAGAGGGATGGGTAAATTGGGGAGGCTCCCAGAGCAGACATACTTTGACTTTCAGGGTAACTAGTGAAGGAGCAGGCCTCGATCTTCCTTTATGATCTCTGAGAGTCTCAAGTCCTCTTGGGTGTGTAAGAAATGCCCAGGACGTCTGTCTGATTGGCTTCTCCTGTCTTGTGTAGTAATGGGACTTACTAGACTCAACCAGCCCGTGGCAAGACGGCAGCACGTGAACTCAGAAGCCATTGAGGTCCCACTGATAGGGCCCAGGGACCAGGAGGCCACTCTGGCAAAAGTGGCCACAATGCATATAGTAAGTAGGATTGTGTCTCCCCAAAATATATGTTCAAGTCCAAGCCACTGATACCTGTGACCTTCTTTGGAAACAGGGTCTTCGCAGTTGTAATTAGGTTAAGATGACATCATAAAATAGGGTGGTTTTAATCCAATGACTTACGTCCTTATAAGAAGAAAGACAATTGGACACTGGCACGGAAGACAGGATAAAAGACCACGTGAAGACAGAGGCATAGCCAGGGGATGCCAAGGATTGCTGGCAATCACCAGAAACTAGGAGAGAAACTAGGAACAGATTCTCCCTCAGAGTCTCCAAAAATAATTAACCCTGATGCCTTGATTTTGAACTTCTGGCCTCCAGAACAATGGCAGAATATAGTCTCCCATTATTTTAAGCCAATCAACGTGTGGCAATTTGTCATGGTAGCTCCCTCCCAAGAGGACTGGTGAGGTTCGGCCTCTCATGTGTCCTGCGCCCTAGGGTCACTTATGACTTGTCCTTGACCCCAGAGGCCATGGCCCTCCCCCCTGAAGCCAAAAAGGACACAGAAGTGAGCTTTCATCTTCCACCAAAGCCAGTGCCCAGGCCTGAGGTGCATGCAGTTCTTTACCCAGGGTTACAGACCTTCATGACCCTCTTCTCCATTGGTACCACCTCCAAAGCCCCCTCGTAAATAGGACGCAGTCTGCATCTATGCAACAAGGGAGGGTTCAAGCTAAAAGCTGATATTGGGCACATGTACAAAATTACAAATACAAAGCCATGTTCAGGGCCTTGGCATGGATGAGTTCAATGAGGGACACTCCTGGGGAAGCTTCTGGACACAAGTGAACTCAGTGTGTTTGTTTTGCACATGCACCTTCAAGGCAGCCTCTTCTATGAACTTCAGCCACACTTCCGTGCAAACCTTCCTGCAATGAGGCATAAAGGGCTGCTATAAGAACTTTTCTTGGGAATAGGCTTGGAGGGACCATGGTTGTTGTGGTGACAGGGTGAGGATGAGCAGGAGGGAAAAAGAGTCCAGAGGTTTCTGGTTTTCAGAGGGAGTGAGAATCCTGGCTCAGACACTTATCAGCTGTGTGACTTAGCATTCCCCTCTGTCAAATGGGAGTCGTGGACAAAGAAAGACCAGAAGTGAGACCCTGACATACAGCCTGACAACTGTAGGGGCTAGATAAGTATCCCTTCCCTTCCACTTCCCTTCCCTGAAGGGAGCAAGAGTGGGGGTCCTGAATGTCAAGATCGGGGTCATCAATCACAAACTCGGCAGTTCCCAAGAGTTGGCCATACCTATGGGCCTTGAGTTTCTTTATTCCCCCAAAGCACCACACAGCTCTCCTCTCACTCTAACTTGGCTCTGAATCCTTGCTTGTCAAGACTCATCCTTAGGTGGGAAGGGCGTTTCACATTTGGCATAAAAATGATGAGTGCTCCTCGGGAAGCTGTAGTCTTCTTCGGTTTATGGGTGAGGCTGCCACCAGCCACGTGGCCTCAAGGCTGCTGACAGCAGGTGAGCTTCCTCTGCTGTAAAGGAAAACTTCAGAGTTCTTTAGATTAACTGAGCCTCTCATTCATGCAGAAAATGAGACATGATATCAAAAGCACACAAGGCTCAGAGGTATTAGGCAGCTTTTATGAGCCTGTCAAATCCCATCCTGAGAGGCGGAACTTTCTTCACCTGATATCTGTAGCAATGTTCCTGGGACCTAGGCTCTGATGTTTCTCCTGGATACAGTAACCACTCCCTCTCTAAGTGGGACTTGGGAGCCAGTCTCTTTTCTGGAGCTGCCAGCTATGGAGTGTGTATAATGGCAGAGGCCACCCTGATGCTAAATCAACGTCCAAGTTTATAAAAATCCCTTCAAACTGGGATATATGGAGAGAGTCCTCCATGCTGTTGAGAGCTACCCTCTCCAGTCCTCCCACTCCTGGGCACAGCCCTTGAACATGGTTCTGTGGATGGATGTGGAGATGAGGTCGAGTTTCTGGCTGTATTTCATGGCTGACTTTTCCTTGTGGAACTCATAGGTCCTGGACCCCTTCAACCCACCCCCCTCCCTCCGTACATTGCTCTGAAATAGAACAGCCATTAGTAACTTTCCACTAGAGCCCCTTTAACCTTGTCAACATAAATGCTGAATCTTCCCATGGGATTCAGTGAATGGCAGTGTGCATTGATGGGAATTGCCTGCATGCGTCTCTGGGGTGAGATCTGACTTGCTGTTTCCTCTTTATACAGCACTTGGTTCAAAAGGGAGAACTTTAAGATACCTAAATGCTCACCAAGGAGGCATCTGTGCCAATGGTACCAGTGTTCGCCTGGAGAAAGGGGTGTACTTTGTAATTCACACAAAGGTGACATAAAGGCTAGCTATAGTCTGGGGTGGTCTCTGAAGATGTTAACATGAAGAATGATAACAGAGAAAGCCCCAGTACATAAATTCCCTGTTGCAGCTTTTTTTTGTCAGCAGTGAACATAACGACTTAGCTTACTATTACTTTTGCTACCATTCCCAACTCAGTTGTGGTCTCCTGAGCTCTACCAGTGTGCTAGGAATATATGTCCTTTTTATACATGTGCCTTTTTAGTTCTCATGCAGGTATTTCCATTCTCATTTTCTAAATAAAGAAGTCGAGGCTCCAAGAAGCTGTGTAATTTGCCGAAGCACAGAGCTTGCCAGTGGTGGAGCCAGGATTTGAACCTAAGGCTGTCTGATTCCAAAACCTGCTTTTTAGGAGCTCTGGGCTGGCAGCTTTTCAGGGCTTTTGGACACAAATGGTTCAAAAATGATGGCTCTACATTTAAAAATATATACATACATGTATTTAAATTATGAAACATAACTTGCATATAGAAAATACATAAAACACAAATTTACAAATGAATTAATGATTTTAAAGGACACACCCTTGTAACTTCCACTTAAGTCAAGGAATTGAACACTGCCAGAATCCAAGAAGTTTCCTGGTGTTCCTTCCCATAACTACCACTGCCCCCTATTTTGACTTTTACGGAAATCACTTCCTTGCTTTGTTTTGTTTTGTTTTGTCACTTAAGCAGGTATTCCTAAGTAGTACAGTGTCATATGGCCTGTTTTGAACTTTATGTAACTTGTATCATACGGGATGGATTCAGCCTTGTCTGGTTTTGTTAATTCAACAATGTGTTTGTGAGACCCATCCAGATTGTCAGGTGTAACAGTAGTTTATTTTCATTTATGTGTACTATGACTATTCTACCATTTATTTACTTATCTATCCTTTGGGTGGTTTCCAGTTTAGGGCTATTACGAATACTGCTACTGTGAGCATTCTTATACATGCTCCTGAGTCTCTGTTGAGCATATTCCTAGGAGTGAAATCTCAGGGTCATAGGATGTGGATAACTTCCACTTTAGTGGGCTCTTGACCAAATGTTTACCAAAATCATTACCAATTTATACCCCCACCAGCAATGTGGGGCAATCTCACTTATTCCTTATCTTCACCAATACTTTGTGTTGTCAGTATTTGTAACTTTAGCCATTTTGGTAGGTGTGTAGTCATATTCCATTGTGATCTCAGGTACATTCTTTATGACTATATTGATTCTAGTGAAGCATAAATTAGCTTTCTCCAAGTGGACAGGACTTCATCATACTGAGCGAGGCTTATTGTAGGACTTACCAGTCGGTCAGTGTTTGGGTACTTTGTACACACCACCTCTGTTTAAATACAGAAGTAGACAACTTGAAGTTTTCCCAGGCTGAGCGCTCTGCAACTTGCAAATAACGATCTTGAGAAATTGGTTTGTGGGGAGTCCACATGGGTGTTTGGGCTCCAAGGTCGACAAGCAGTGTGCACCTGGACATGGATGGCAGCCTGCTTCTTGGTGGTCCTCTGCCAGTCCTCCATTCTCATTCCTGCTCTTCCTGTTGTTTGTTGTCCTGGTGCTGTCAATCACCCAAGATTTCTGGGGACTGCTAACAGTCGTAGCTGACACTTTCTGGACATCTCTCTAGGCCTCAGTTTTCTTAACTGGAAAGAGGGGTTGTTGGGAAGATTGAATGAGCTGGTGCATGCAAGCCCTGGGCATGGTGCACAGAATAGTTGCCTCACTTTGAAGCTGAGACTAGGGTGTAATGAGTGAGGTGCTTAGGGTGCAGACTTTAAGGATTTAAGGAAGCACTCCCTCTAAAATGCCGAGCCTGCACTTAAAAGACCCCGTGGATGAGTGACTCCTTAAATTCCAGCTTCAGGCACCTTGATCCTCTCATCCTAGTCCTAGCTCTTCTGGGTTTTGATGCTGCTCCTGATACTCTGCCCTGGACCCCATTTCATTCCAAGTTCTGCACAACTACTCCAGCAAGTGATTTGCAAACTACCCATTATAAAACTTCAGGGCCTTCTAATAACAATTTGCTGGATATTTTACACAACACATAAAACGTGAAATAGAGTAGAACATGTTAAAGTTGATCTGACGTAATAATTGATTCAGGAAACTAAGGTCTCAGTTTTACACACATACGTGTGTTCTAAGTCATAGTGTAAAATGCATTTCTCACCGAAGAAGATTTGAAAACCACTGGTCTGTCCACTCTGCACCATCAGTGGTGCCCAGAATGCCACTCACTTTGTCCTCTGGCCCTTTCATCTGCCAAGTTTAGTCCTGTCCCTTGGGCATCGTGGACTGAGCACCCTGCCCCTCCAAAGCCTGCCCTGCCTCTCCCAAGCAGAGGCCAGTGCCTGCCTTCTCAGTCCCTGCCGTGCTTCACACACAGAGTACAAGCAGCAGGGTGGTGAAGTGTCAATGATAGAGCCAGACTGTCTGGGTTCAAGTCCCAGCATGCCTCCCACTAAGTGTATGAGCTGAGGCTAGCCACATGTGTTCTCTGCACCTCAGTTTCCCCATTTGTAAAAGAGGGATAATAACACCTGCCTGTAAGGATCAAATGAGTTAATATATGGGGAGGACCCAGACCCTCCCTCCTAGTGAGCACCCAGGGAGTGCTAATAGTGATTTATTGACAGCTCTTGTCGACTATTTGTTTCCCTGTTTAACTGCTGTGCTGGACTGTGGCTCACTGAAGAGAGGTTGTGTTTGCAGATCTGGCTCCAAGCCCTGGGCTCTGCACATAGAAGATAGAGCCTAAGCCTCCCCATTCTGAGGTTCTTTCATCCAGGGCACATTAGGGAACTTAAGGTTTGTCTTGTGCCTTCCTCTCTAGCAGTATCCACTGGCATTTGCTCTTTATTCTTGGGACCTCTGTCTGCCTTGATGATGGTTACCTGTTGGAGCTCTTGAGCTGGCCATGAACCTTTGGCAGGCTGAGGGGCCCTGGGCATCTGTGGGGGATGAAGGTGAGGCAGGAAAAACACAAGCTTTTGAGGGCCCATTTCTCTGTCCCTGCCACTTTGTCACTTGTTGCTGCATAGCTGGGTCAAATTTTATTGGAAAGAATGGAGTAACTTACACAAATTACAACACAGGAAGGGGAAGATACAGAACTGTACAATTCATTGGAATCCCATTGCTGTTTGAATATTTGTCCCTTCCAAAACTCATGTTGAAATTTAATCTCTAATGTGGCAGTATTGAGAAGTGGGACCTTTAAGTGGTGATCGGGTCATGAGGGCTCCGCCATGAATGGATTAATCCATTGATGGATTAATAGGTTGATGGCTTAATGAGTTATCATGGGACTAGGACTGGTGGCTTTATAAGAAGAGAAAGAGAGACCTCAGCACCTTCACCTGTGGCCCTTTGAGACGCTGCAGAGTTCCCACAGCAAGAAGTTCCTCACCAGATGCAGCCCCTTGATCATGGACTTTTCAACCTCCATAACTATAAGAAATTGATTCCTTTACTTTATATATTACCCAGCTTAAGGAATTCAGTTATAAGCAACAAAAAACAGAATAAGACACCCACAAACTCCAAGAGAAAGCATAAGGATGTGGTAAATAATCTATGGGGGTATGAGTTTCCAGCTGTGGGGCTATCCTTGAGTCCTGCCTTCCTGAGAACTTGCCTCTTCCTTTCAACTTTCTAGAGTAGATCTCTGGTCCATGCTGAAGAAGATCCATGTTCTGCCCAGAGAGATTAGCCTTGTCCTAGAATCCATGACCTTCCCTTCAGAGCCATTCTGTGAGTTTTATAAAACTTGCTGCTTATTTCCAGAGGCTGAGCCATTTGGTGAAGACTGACAAAATGTGTATGTATATGTGTGTGTGTTTGGAAGAAGACCAGAGGGGGCTTGGGCAAGACAATTTGGGGTGAGGTTAGACACACCATGTGAGTGCTTCTTCCAGATTTCCCCTTGGGGAAGGCATGAAGGAGGGTTTCTTTCTGGTCATCCAGTGAGCATCGAACACACCACTACTAATGAACACACCATTCAAATACACACACAACTGCTACAACCAATGTACAGTAGACACATATATCACACACGTATGTATCTTACATGCACAATACCATGCACACAAACCCATAAACATGTCACCACATGTACATACAAATACATGAACATAAGTAAATGCATGCACACACTCAGATATGTATCTTTTCCAAGGACAAATAATAATCTCAGAGATCAAATGTCCAGAATATACTAAGAAATAAAGACAATTTCCCAAAGACATCATCCTCATAGACTCCTATTCTAAACAGGAAAAACCTTTAGAGTATTAGTGAAGGTGGATTTAGTTTGCCTTTTCTTTTAAAATGGGATTTTTAAAAATTTTATTTCATTTTTAATGACAAATAATAGTTATATCTATTTACAGGGTACAATGTGATGCTATGATACATATATATGTTGTGGAATAATAAAATCAGGGTAATACCATATCCATCACCTCACATACACAACATATTTTTGTAGTGAGAATATTTAAAATCTACTCTTCAGTAATTTTGAAATATGCAATACATTATTATTAACTATAGTGTCCAAGCTGTGCAATATAGCACTAGAGTTCTTTCCTCCTGTCTAACTTCCAACTTTTGTTTCTAACTGCCTTCTCTCTGGGACCCATCTGCTTAAGGAGCAGGGAGTGGGGAAATTTTGGAATCCTCTACCCATTTATGTTTTCACAATAAACAGGTAGAAGTTTTGAAGTTAACTCTCATTTGCTTCTCAGGACAACTCACCTCCTGAGCAGGGCATTCTCTTGAGGGTGGATGGAAAAGAGACAACAGAGGATTTATGACAGGCAAAGCCTGGAAATTCTTGCTTCTATTACACAGATAATTGTTAAAGCTTAGACAATACATGAATAAATAAATCATATTGCAGAGATCTTGGAATCCAACAGACATGGGCTTGAATCCTTTTTCTGTATTTGTGTGAACTTGGGCAAATCACTTAATTTTTAGGAGCCTAGGTTCCCCCATCTCTATAATGGATGTCATAATACTATGATGTTCATGAGAATATTCATTAGAATAAAGAGGAAGCTATAGTAACAAGACAAAGGAACTCCAAAATACAGTGTCTTAAAAAAGATATATCTGTTTCCATCTCATGTATCAGTCCTGGGAGAACAGTGAAGGGAAGTTGACAGGGAAGTTCTGTTCATGTGTCATTCCAGGACCCAGGCTCTTTCCATCTTCTTACTCCCTGTTTCCTAGGGCATTGTCCTCACAATGTCCCAAAAACCAAGTGATAAGCATGTTTGTACAGGAATGGGAAAGAGAGAGAGGTCACAGAATGGGGCTTGCCTTTGGAGTTGGAAATGGCCCCCAAATTGCACACATAACTCGCAATAACATCCTTGATTTAAATGTAGTCACACAGCCATATAGTCTAACTTGACAGCTACAGCTCTCTTTGTCTCTGTCTCTCTCTCTGTCTCTCTCTCTCTCTGTCTCTCTCTCTCGTTAGAAGAAGGGGAGATTGCTCTTTAGTGGATAACTAGCTGTCTTATCACACATAACGATGTCAGATGGCTATAGAGAGGACTAAGTCACGTAATGTGTATAACAAGCAAAGCAGAAGGCCTGACGCCCTGTCTGCACTTGAGAAATGGGAGTTATTATTTAATCATTTCAAAGGAATTCTTCTAGGATGAATGTTATAATAATGTAATTAGAGTGCACATTTTCTTGGTCCTTTAGTGGGGCGAGTAGCATAAAAAAATACAAGGACTCAGTTGCAAATGTTTGGACAAGACTCAGGGAGTATAAAACCTAGAAGGTAAAAGCCACTTGTAGGATGTGACACCTCCGCTAGGTACAGCTCCGCTAGGTACCCCCATATCTATAATGGGAGTCTTGGGGGAAGTGTTGACTCTTTAGAAGTGTCCCTCAGATGAGGGCTAGGCTAGAAGGACTTTGCAATGGCAGGAAGCTGTTGTGACAAACATCGGACAACCTGTGACAGTTCTCACACCACTGGCAGGTTCTGCTTGTCATTTTCAGGAGGATATTCTCAGGAAGAGGAGGAAGAAAGTCAGTAGGACATGTAGCAACAATAGGATTCCTGTGTTCAATCTCATCACTGAGCAAATCACCTCACCTTTTGGAGTTTTGTTTTTGTCCACGGACCAAGTAGAGACCAAAACAACGCTTACCCTACAGGGTGGTTATAAGGTGAAGCAAGATAATGGGTAAGCTGTAAACTCTGAAGGGCTCTACAGATGTGAGAAATTAGGGTAATTAACTAAAAATGGGGGAAATCCATCACCAGCAGTCAGGTGTGTCCCCCAGCCCCACTGGGACTCATGTGGTGGGTGGGTGGAGCCCACGTACCTGTCCAAGAGAAATGCCTTCCCATCCCCCTGGGAGTGGCAACAAAACTGTCACTCTTAATCAGAACTTCCTTTCTGGAAGCAGCTTCCCTTCATGTCACAAACTTGGCACAGTTCAAGTCTCTGCTTCAAGAGTTGTTTTCTTTGAGTTTTGCAAATCCTCTTTTACCCGGAGGAGACAGAAGTCTCCACATTTCTTTCCACCTGGAAATAACCACAGTTCTAAGGCTGTCCTTGTTTCCCTGCTAAAGACATATTTGTGTGTCTACACCCCTCAATTTTCCCATCTAACTTTCATTAAAGTTAATTGCTATCACAAGATTAAGGTAAGCAGCAGGAGACAAAGAAGCTAGTACTAAATTCAGCCCAGCCAGCTTGCCGGGAGAGTGACACGCTTCTGAGGGGACGATGTCAAGTGTGAGTCCCAAACTGCCATCTTGCTTCAGGTGTCTCTGCAGAGTGGGCTGCAAAAGTATACTCTGCACCCCCATGCTCATTGCAGCACTATTCGCAGTAGTCAAGGATGGATGGACTCAACCCAGGTGTCCAACAACAAATGCGTGGATAAAGAAAATGTGGTCCATATGCACAAGGGAATACTATTCAGCCAGAAAAAAAAAAAAAGAATGAAATCCTGTACAGAAACACGGGTGGAACCGGAGGACATTATAAGTGAAATAAGCCAGGAACAGGAGGTTAAACACTGCATGTTCTCACTCATGTAGAAGCTAAAAAAACTTAATCTCATAGTCAGATTCCTCAAATGTTAACATCTTAGATTAGCAGAATCTTCTTTAATTGGGAACAGGAATATGGGAACTCTTTGTACTGTTTTTGCAAGTGAGTCTGAATGTATTGTAAAATTCAAAAAAATTAAAATTTGATGTGTGTAAAAAACTCTTTGATCTCATAGAAGTAAAAAGTAGAACAGAGGATATTAGAGGCTGGGAAGGGCAAGCGGAAGAGAGAATAGGGAGAGATTTGTTAAAGGAAACACCAAGATAGGAGGAATAGTTTCCAGAGTTCTATGCCATTGTAGAATAACTATAGTTAATGACTATAGTTAATGTACTATTATACATTACATAGTTTCAAATAACTAGAAGGAGGATAGTTTCCCAACACGAAGAAATGATAAATGCTTGAGATAATGGATATGCTAATTACCCTGAACTGATAGCGTTATACTATATGTATTAAAATATAACTATGTAACCCATAAATAGGTACAATTATTGTGTCAATTTAAAATAAATTAAATTATATTAAATTAGAAAGTTCATTTTGGTAAAAGCTACAGTCCAGAATCCATGTGTAAGGTAAAGAATTAGGACCCTTTCCCTGCAACTTAAACTGACTTAAAAGATATCTTTACCCCTTTCTCTTTTGTATGGTCACTGGAAGTAGTTAAAATATATTGCTGTCATGATAGCAACCATTCATGGGGCATCTCATGTTCCCACAGAAGCTCTAGGAAAGGTGTGGTTATCTGCATTTTACAGGTGAGAACGCTGAGGCTCAGAAGGGGCTGGTGGTTTGCTGAGATTGTACAAAAAATAGAGAGCAGAGAGAGTGTTTAAGCCCTCCTCAATCTGGCTCCCCAGCCAGGACACTGGGGTGAAGGTGGGAGGGAAGGGAAGACCTCCGATCCTCCTTAGCTGACACTACTTAGCTTGGAGATACCCTCCCAGGCAACCTGTTTTGGGGCTCCATCCTGTCCCAGGCTGACATTTGTAGGGTGTGTGAGAGTCTGGTTCAGGGGTTCCTGCTTCAGCTCTCAGTCTACAGAATCCACCAACTCTTAACCCTCTTGTGTACAGCACGCATTTAACATTAACACATTCAGAATATTTGCAGTATCTGTTTAGTATCTTAATTGAAAAAAAATGATAAACATGGTACTCTCAATATAACAGTACATGCAAATAGTCATGTATTGCATTCATCATGACATCTATGTAAATTGGCAGTAATGGTACACAGATATACACAATTTCCACAGGAAATACAAATGACCAGTAAGTATATGAAAAGATAATCAGTCTCACTAGTAATCAGGGAAATGCAAATTGAAACAATAATAAGACTTTATTTCATTCATTAGATAGACAAAAATTAAAAGTCTGATGTTATCTAGTGATGGTTAGGATATGGGGAAATACTTTTATCTATTTTCTGTTCATAAGCGTATACAGCAATGAGACCAGTTTAGAAGCGATATGGTAATAATTACTAAAATAACCCACTTATGCACTGAGGTTTAGCAACTTCATTTCTTGATAACTCTTTTAATACACAAGAGGAGATGAACACTGGATCACTGTATGAAATAGCAAAAACACTGGAAATAAGTGTCTTCCAATGGAGTAATGTTTACATAAATAATGGAATATTCATACAGTGGAGTACCTCGCAGCTGTTAAAGTGAGTTAGCAGATCAATAAGTACTGAGGGAGAGATTTCCAGGACATCCTGTTGAGTGAGACAAACGAAGAAACAAGCTGCAGAGTGATGATTTTCCTTACCACACGATGTGGCATCCTGGAGAAGGAGCTACAGACACCTCTGAGTTGCATCATTCAATGGGGAATTCTAATTGTTGCACTTTGAAATCCATCACTGTGTCTGAGTCAAGGCCACACCTCCCCTTGGCTGCTCATCAGCCATGACTGGATGTGGGAAGGATACTAAAGCAAATCTGTCCTTGGGAGACATAAGACTCCTTTATTGGCCAACTCTGAGCTCAAGAACTCCCCTGTGGCAGTCTTGGACGCCTCCATTTAACCTTCACTCTTCTTCCCTTCTCTCCAAGTCAGGCCTACATAGTGGACTGATGGTTATCCCAGTCTTTCCCCTATTTCCTCTCTGCTTCCTCCCTATATGTCTCACTATTTCCTCTCACACAGGAATTTCCCTTAATAAGATTTTTTTTTTTTTTTTTTTTGAGTTGGAGTCTCACTCTGTCGCTCAGACTGGAGTGGAGTGGCACGCTCCCGGTCATCACAGCCTCGACCTGCTGGGCTCCGGCGATCCTTCTGCCTCAGCCTTCCAAGTAACTGGAACTACAGGCATGCGCTACTATGACAGGCTAATTTTTTTATTTACTGTAGATATGAGGTCTCGCCAAGTTGCCCAGGCAGGTCTTGAATTCGCGGGCTCAGGCAATCGACTCACCTCAGTCTCCCAAAGCGCGGGATTACAGGCTGAGCCACTGAGCCTGGCTGATTCTTTTTTTTTTAATTTGCAATTTTAAATATGTGGGGTACAATTCAGGGTTAGGTATACAAATGTTCATTATACAGGCACCCTTGTTGATGAGATGTGCCCCTCCCTCCCTAGCAGTTTCTCACTACTGCCAATCCATTTCTTGTAGTATTATGATAATTGTTCAGGGTCCGCTTATGGGTGAGAACATGTGATACTCAGTTCTTTGTTTCTGTGATATCCATCCTAAACATATATGCACTCAATATAGGAGCACAAACTTTCAAAAAGCAGCTTCTAGGTAAACTAAAAAAAGTTATTGACTCTAACACTATCATACCTGGGGACTTAAATACCCCACTAACAACCTAGACAGATCATCAAGACAAAAAGTCAACAAGAAGATCCAGAACCTCAACGTGACGCTTGACCAAATAAACTGAGTTGATACCTACAGAACACTCCATCCAACAACCACAGAATATATATTCTACTCATCACTACATGGAGTGCACTCTAAGATTGACCACATCCTCGGCCATAAATCAAGCATAACAAATTCCATTAGATTGAAACTCTTCCATGCACCTTCTCAGATTACAGTGGAATAAAAATAAATATCAACACCAACATAGTTCCTCCCAAAACCCACAAAGACATGGACACTAAACAGCATGATGCTAAACAACTGCTGAATCAACATAGAAACAAAAACAGAGATTAAAAGATACCTGGAAACAAATAAAAATGAAGAAATATCTTACCAAAATATCTGGAATGCCACAAAAGTAGCACAAAGAGGGGAATTCATATCTCTATGAACATACATGAAGAAAATGGAAAGATCACAAGTTAATGGCCTAACAAATCACCTAAGAAAGCTGGAAAATAAGATTCTTACGTGCTTAATTGTATTTTGGTCTCTACTTCTTGGAAGACTCAGACTTAAGCATACTATTAAAGCAGTGGTTCTCAAACTTTAGTGTTAGAATTACTTGGGGGGATCTTGTTAAAGCACAGATTGCAAGACTCCACCCCTAGGGCTTGTGATTCAGTAGGTGTAGAGTAGGAATTTGCATTTTAGTTTTGAGGTGATACAGGTTGTAAAGGACCTTAGTTTAAAAACTTCTTTGATAATATATAACACACATGGTGTTCATATTTTTATAGTTTGCCTATATATGTAAACATGAAGAAAACTATCTTAGAAGCATAATAGCAAAGTGATAACAGTGTTTTTCTTTGGAGGAAGTCAATGGAATGAAAATCGGCATGTTCTAGTGGTTAAAGCATGAACTCTGAAGTCACATAACCCAGGTGCAAAGCCTAGTTTGACAACAGGTTAGCTGTGGGAACCTAGGCACATTCTTAACCTCTTTGTGCCTCAAGTTTTTCATTTGTAAAAATGTTGTTAGGAACAGTACCAATCTCTAGTGTTGGAGAATGTAAATTAATGCATGTAAAGCACTTACAACAGTCTCAGGGTCATAGTAAGTAAACAATAAGAGTTAGTTATTTTATTATTTTTCAAATGAAGTTCTGGTAAAGGGTTTTTAACTCTATTTGTTTGAATTTTTGTAACAAGAATTAGTAATGTATTACTCATGTCATGAAAACTCTTAAATAAAAAGAGGAAAAATAGTCGTGAAACAGGGCGTCTTGTTTAAGGCATACTGTGTATTTGATCTACATGCGGTTTTCAGTGGACAAACGAAGACACAGGTTCCTTGAAAAACGTTTGTCCACCAAAGGATGAAAATCCTTTGAAGACCTCAAACCCGTAAGTTAGGAGCCTTTAAATAAGGTAACTGCCACTGGTTTGTTGGTCAAATTTTTAAAAATGAGTGTAATACGAATATAGATCAGGCCCTACCTCCCCGTCTACGTAGGGTCAAATTCAAAATAAGCCCAAACCATCAGCCAAAATAGATTCAAAAGGAGTTCCAACAACACACACAAATGTGAAGGGAGATTCATTGAATAACCTCAGCAACAATTCTTAAAATGCTCCTTTTTCTTTCTCGCCAATTCCCTCCAAACACCAGTTATTTTAGTTCTCCACATTCCAACCTCTCTGAACCCTGGTCCCCCAAAGCTCTTCCTGAGTAACTTTTCTCTTTCCCTACCCTCTCCCTTCACCCCTAAATTGTTTAAGACCTATGTCCATGTATTCTCTCCAGGTTCTTTTAATTTTATTTTTCACTTCCCCAGTTCCTGAATTCAGCACACAAACACAAGCCCAGAGACTAACCAAGAAGAAAGACTTCTCCTTCCTCTCCATGCACTATTTCTCTAACAGTTTGCCTGAATATGCATCCCAGAAAGCCCAGGAAAGTCCTGGGGGTGTGTGCGTGTTCACAGTGTAGGTCCCTGTCATGCTAGATTCATCAAGAATCCAGCTTAATTAAACCTGAGTGTTAACAGACCTCCTGGTTTTCAAACAAGACACTGCTACTATAAAAGGTTTCCTTTCCCAGGGCACATAATCCTATTTTTAACATTGTGCTATTGGCCATGAAACCTTCCTGTATTAGGCCGATTATCAAGTAAATCATGTCCCACTTAGCAAAACAGGGTGGTCAGAAAGTGAAAATTTAGAAAAACCTCCTTTTAAAAATTTTTGGTTTGCATTTCCAAATTTATTTATATGCATTTATTTAAAACTTATTTTGTGGAACCTAAGCTAATGGATGTACATATGTTATCTCATTCCCTCCTTGCTACTCTCTATATAAAGTAAAAATTTCCATTTTTCAGGTGAATAGGGAAATCCAATAAAAGCCCACTTAAAGTCACTCAGTTCATGAGTGGCAGAGCTTCTATGATCATTTCACTGTAGTAGCTTTTTTGTTGGGCTAGGAAACAGCGAGATAACGCTCAGCTCTTCCATTCACTATCTGTATGAGATTGAAAAGATTTTTAAATGTCTCTAAGCCTCATTTTTCTCATATGCAAATGAGGCTGAAAATACCTAACTGAGGAATTTTTACAGACATTAAATTAAATTACAGCTGTGAAAATATTTCTCTCTGTACCTGATACACTGTAAGTATACTGCAAGCCCTACAGTGTATGGGTCCATTTTTACATAAGGAAAACCAGGACCAGCATGACCATGGCTGATTTTATAAATTAGCTCCCTTAACTTGAGTGGTTAAGCCTCACAAGTCCTTTCTAGCTTATCTTTTCTTATTTTAGATGCTATTGAGCTAAAAACAAACCTATATTTCCCAGATTCTCTTGCAGCTAGAAATGTGCATATGTTTGAATTCTGCCAAGTAGGTTTTGGAATTGGAGTGAACAGAAGTCTTTGGTCATGCATGCACAGGAAGATCAGATGTGCTGGCCAATGGGGTATGGTCAATTTGTATTAGAGCTGGTTATGGTGGCATCTGTGGAGCCCATTGGTCAGTATCATAAGTTCTAATGAGTGGGTCACAGAGAACATAGGTTTCACAGTATAACAGTCCCATGGTGTTGGTTGGTATTTCTCCTAGCAAAGTGGCCCCTTGGCTATGATATTTCTTATACCATTTGAATACAGTTTTCTAGGTCTCTTAGAGATTCTGCAAGTCATTCCTTAGTAAATCTTTTCCTGCTTAAAAAGACTAGCATAGATGCTATTGTTCAAAACTTATATTCAAAGGCTGACATACTATCATCCAAGAATATGGAACTAGAAACATCAACTTCTAACATTGGGCTATTGGCCATGAAACCTTCCTGCATTAGGCTGATTATCAAGTAAATCACGTACCACTTAGCAAGGGTGAGGTGGGGGGAGGGAGTCGGAAAGTGAAAATTTAGAACAACCTCCTTTTTAAAATTTTTGGTTTGTATTTCCAAATTTCTTTATATGTATTAATTTAGCACTTATTTTATGGAACCTAAGCTAATGGATGTTCATATGTTCAAATTACCTATTGATATAAGGCCAGCATTCTGAATTAGTATATTTTAAAACATATGATATATTTCCAGGTTGCACCGTCAAGGCAAGGAGCAGAAGATTAATGGGGAACAGAGATTGTTTCTGATTTTTCATTGTATGAATTATTTTAACTATCTGTGGTAATTTCAAATTAAATACTGACACACCAGGAGATGTTGACTGCAAAATAGCAGGGACATTTTAAAATTAAAATGTTATAATTCTGCAAAATGTTGAAAGAAGTCTTCATCTCTTCAAACAGTAAATCATATCTCTGGCTAACAATCAGTATTGTTCTACTTTCTGGTTAAATGGAAAACCAAAATATGTTATTTGGACAAGATTAGCAAAAAGTCTGCATGACAAACAGCACAGAATATCTCACAGCATGCTAGAGAGAGTTAGGATATGCAGTCAAATAGCACCAGATCTCAGATCTGTCATATCCTGGGTGACCCTGGACAAATTAAGAACAGGATATCTACAAGGCCTGCTTAACTGTGTGGTGAAAATTAAATGAGACCATGCATGGGAATGGCCTTGCTATACTTGGATAGACCCTCTTCTTGTCTTTCTCTCACCTATTTCAGTAAAGAGGTGTAACTCAATTATACCAGTTGCTACACTTCTGAAATATTGCCATGTGGATAGAATTTCGGACTATCAAGTCAGACTTGACATATGTCAGGGAGCCTCTCTAAGTAAACTTTTTCTGGTAAAACAAAGTTCCTTTGCAATGTGGACAGGGCTTCATGTAATTTCTTAGCTTTCTAAGTTGGATTTTTACCCAAGGACTCATATTCCAAGTAAGGACATGGCATACTTCTCTCACAGGACACACTTCTCTCACAAGCTTCAAGACAAGGGTGGCCCTGGGAATGTCCATTTGCTAGTTAGTCACTCTAAATGGGCTTGGAGACATCAGAGTCTAAGGGTGAGAAAAGCCAGGCTGAGGTAATGAGAGCCAAACTCAACATCTGCTCCTTGGTTGACTGCTTTATAGAAATCTACCTAATTTAGTAGCACCTGTGAGCAACAGGTAAAACCCTGCCAGAGTGCTGGTCTGTGTCTCTGAAGTCCTCTATCTCCCTTCCATGTCACCCATTCTATCTTCTATAGTTCTTGCTCCTCTTTTGAGCACTCTGTCTCCACACCAGATGGTCACCTCCACCATCATTAACTTTGGTAATCTGTTTTTAGCATGTCCTCCGTTCTGAGCTACCACTGCCTTCATTGGAGGATATCATCAGTGACTCCATACAGTAGACTAGACTGAGACCAGACACTCCAGGCACATTCTGCCTTGGTACTTGGGATGTTCTGGGGCTTGGGGGGAGGGGACATTGGGGGGAGGGGACATTTTTCTAAAGTGCTGTGTGGTGTACTTTATGAAAGAGACCCCTGGTTTTTCTCTAATGTGCAATTTCCCCTACCTACCACAAAGACAACATTTCCAAGACTGTCTTGCAGCTAGATGTGGCCATATGAATAAGTTCTTGTCTTTAAAAAAAAAGTAAGAGGTTATTTGGGGAAATATCCTTAGAAGGAAGAACATGCCCTTCTTCCTCTCCTACCTCCCTCATCTCTCTGGCTAAAGCTAAATATGTAATGGCTGGAGCTGAGACAGCCATCTAAGACCATGTGGTAGAAGCCAGTGCTGGGAATGACAGAGCAATAGGGTCTGTGAAGTCTGAGATTCTAATGACCATGATGTTGCTATACCAGTCCCAGACTGTTGACATGTGGACTTCATTTATGTGAAAAAGAAAATATACTCTTTCCAATTGAGGTCACATAATTTTCAGTTTCTTGTTGCTAATAGTTGAACCTCTTGCTAATTGGTATATAGACAGAAACTTCAGCATTCCATGGAATAAAAGACCAGAAGTCTGGAGATGGGATTTCATCCAGCATCCATCACTCATCTTAAGAATGCTACACCCACCTAGCCTTCTGCTTTCCCATCTATAAAAGGAGCAGAAAAATATCTCTTAATTTGAGTTCTAGAACTCAAGAATGTTGATTAACACCATGGTTCATCTCCTCAAAAAATACAAATATGTACAACATCAGGAGATTCATTGGAGACCTCTGAAGCTAGCCAATGTGCTCCTTAGTGGTCTGAGCACCTGGAGATAAGAACCATGATTCAAGGTCTTTCAGCTTTAGGAATTACAGCACTCTTATTTTTTTGTTTTAGACTATTGTTTTAAGATACTTTTCAATTCCTTTCAACTTGGAACAAAATAAAAATTCATTTGAAAAAAGACTCAACCCCAAATCTGCAAAAAAAAGTACATTTCTGGATGTGCATATCTATGTAATATACATTCATATATAAAAATACAAAATATGTAAATATAAATTAAAATTATGTGTATATTTCTGTGTGTGCATATCTATATAATATACATTTATATATAAAAATACATACATGTAAATATAAATTAAAATTGCATGTATGTGAGTATACATGTCTCTGTGTGTCTATACATATGTGTGTATTATCTATATGTACCTAATGTGTATACATATACAATATGAAGATTATATATATATAACTATGGGCTTTTTTGGTTTCAAAGAGTTTAGATAAGTGTTTGATAAGCAGGAGATCTTCTGCATCTGTCAGTCTGGAGAGGATCCTCATAACTATATTAGTCCCAATCTTTAAATCTTCAGGTCAACTCCTACTTGGCACCTTTCTAGATAAGCCAGGAGGCCACAGAGTGAATGGATTACACATGCTGAGTGGCCCCTTGAATAAAGCCATCACTTTGAGCCTGGGTGCCTGGAGGAACGAGTGAGAAATCATCAGCCCTGCATGTCTGCACTATATATCTTCCTTAGATAAACATAGCTAAATCCCCATCATTGTCCTGACAAGGTATTTCTAACAGCATCACTATTAAGTGAACTCTGAAGGCAAATAAAGAGAGAAAGAAAGAGAGAAGGTCAAGGGTAGGTGACTGGGACGACCACATCTTGCCTCTTAGAGGTTATCCAGATTTTGCAGAACTCAGTCGTCCCTATTTCGTTAGCTGTTTCTACACAGAAACAAATGGGCCTTTTTAAAAATATAAAAGCTGAGTAAGAATTGGCTGTATTCTTAGACCTAAGTTTACCACGGGTTAGGTTGGCTGTAAATTAACCAGTCTGCAAAATATATAAATAAATTAATTGCTTTGTTTGAGCTATCTCCAGCAGGGCCCTGGCTGCTCGTTATGAAGCCTGGTGGCCGTTCCACTGCCCAGTGCTTTTATAAATACTAATGAGTGACATATTGAGAAAAATTGTACCTACAAAAGCAAAGTCTTCTTCCATGCAAATCAGGTCCCAATTCCCCACAGATAAGGATCTTTTTGATGGAACACATGCAAAATCTCCAGCTCTTAATTCTGTCATTAGTATTCCAGGCAGATGGCTGCCAAATAACAGAGAAAACTGTCTGAATTGCTGTGTCTGAAACCTAATATTGATTTGTTTAATAGTGTCAGGAAGTCAAAATTCACAAATCTCCTGTCGATTGTTTATGAGGCAGTTAGCAGAGAATTGGTTGCCCCTGCTTAATTAATAACTCATTACTGAAATTTGATTATATGCTTGAATGCTTTAAATGGGTTCTAACACAGCATCTGCAAAGTGGCGTAGCGACAAGGTAAGGCAGCTCAGAACGCTTCTCTATTTAGACTTGTGGCATTAGAATTTCCCTAGTCATACGATACAGGCTTCTTTTGACTTGCCTCCCAGGGTCAACCTCCTTGGTGCTAGTGTGTTGGTTTAAAAGGTCTTCCGGGGTCCCCTGGACTGAATAGAGTGTGGGTTTGAAATTTGGGGTGGAAAATTACTAGAAAAAAACACTGAACGTGAACATAATTTATTGGTCACTTGATCAGAAGAGACATATCTGTGAGATTATATGTGGGTGCACAAATTCTAAAGGTAGAAGCTCTGGCAGAGAGGATTAACTGGTGGGAAGATTAGAAACATTCTGTCCCTTAAGTGTTGTTTCAATAGAAAATCAACCTGGCCATTTGCCCCTTGTGGACAGACTGGCAGGATCAGAGTCAAGGAGGTCCTGACATTATCTGACCTTGTACTCTGAGGTGGGGTAGAGGGGTGGGGGACAGCGCTGGGTAGAGGTGTCCCCTGCCAACATGTAGCCCAGTGCCAGGGAGACAGGGAACAATTAGGGCCCAAGTCAAGGTAACATCAGAGGATAAACACGTCTCTGCTCTGTCTCCAAATTAAACTATGAATGACTTTGAAAGAGAATACCTCTGAAGGGATGGGTATGGGCATGCTGGGAAGGGCAGCCCCGCAAAGATCTGTGATGGGGGCACTGCCCCTCCTGACCCACTTGCAGTCCCCATCCCTGCGGCCATCACCCATCAGGCAATTGGTTGTCCGGGGGGTCGACTCTGGCCAAACCTGAGTACGCGAAACTGGGGGATTCCCCCTCTGCTTTTGTTTTAAGTGCTCTGATCCTACCAGCCTGACCACATGGGGCCACCAGCTGCACTGAATTTTTATTGAACAGCATTTAAGGGATAGAAGGCTTTAAGTGGGACCTTTAAGGAGGAGAAATCTTTGCCCCTTTTCTGTGTCCTAACAGCTGCTGTGGCAGGGGTTGGATAGGAGGAAGCATGGGGACATGAATGAGCTTCCCACCCACAGTGCGTGATGGGGTAAGTTCCCAGTTTAGCCCAGAAAAAAACTCTAGTCCACAGTGGATGAAGAGTGTTGACTTAATTGCCACATAGGGCACCCATGAACACAGACGGTATAATTGGAGTGTGTCTCTTGAATGCTGTTGTAGTTACAGTATAGGCAAAATAGGATTTGCTGGCCTTGCCTGCAATCTGGCTACCACCAGAGCATTATTGCATCAGTTTAGAACATTCCAGAAAAAAAGTGAAAGAGTACATTCTAACTTCCAAACATCCGAGTCACAAGTGAACGTTTGGAAGTCACCAGTCCTGTGTCATGGAGGGCAGCCTGACTGATAAGGGCCTGTCTTCAGGCAGTCATGGCCAGCGTGTTCACAGCCGCAGGCCTCAGTGAAAGGAGCTTGCGGTCTGATTCTCTTAAGAAGGTAAGGAACAGCTTGAGGTGGTACACAATGAAACCTCAAGCAAAAGGACTCAATGTGGCTGTGAGATCTCCGAGGGAGGGGAGGTCACTGCCAGCCGGTAGGGTCTGGGAGGAGCTCGGACCAGAATGGGGCCTTGAAGGGTGGGTCAAATTTCACCAGGGGGTGGTGGAGCATTCCAGGCAGGCACAGGAGTGGGCTGGTCAAAGGTAGGTTTGGGGGCCAGCGACTGGTCAGGCCGGCTGGAAAGAAGGGTAATATGACCGGCCGTCTCCTGCCTGTGGTCTTAATTGAACCAGTCAAGCTTTCAAAATGAACAGTTGATCATTTGATTAAGAAGGGCCTTTGACTCTTTCAAGACCCGCGGAGACTGATTTTTATCAAAGTGGAATCAGAAAGACCTGCATGGAGGAATGCTGGCCAGAACTGGGAGGGAGGTTTCTCGCTGCTCCTGGGAGTTGGCCTGGACTGCCCTTTCTCAATGGCGCCTCCCTCCGTCGGGTGGGCGGGCGGGACTGAGGCCGGAAATTACCACCCTGCCCGGCTCAGGGTGGCTGGGTCCCACAGCCACTCTCTCTCCTGCCGGTGACAGGAACTTTATCAAGCCTGGCTTCAAAGGTAAAACCAGAGCCTCTCCCAATGGCTTCCAATCAGAAAGGCCTCCAAATGCTTCCACTGGGCTTAACCAGCTCCAGCGCAAGGAAAGGTTGCTGCTGGTGTCTGCCTCGGAGTCGATTTGTCAAAGGGCTATTAAGGATTTTCAGTCATACAAAAAAAAAAGAAAGAAAGAAAGAAAAGAAAAGAAAGAAAGAAAAAATAGAGTCAACTTTTAAAAACTCTAATTTATTATGCTTGATCACGCAGCTGGAATGGGAAGGTAGCTAGCTGCTGTTTGTAGTTAAATAACTCCTCACAATTTCTTAAAGAAATGATCTTCAAAGCTTTAACGGGTCAGTGGCTCAAGTACAAAGGAAAGATTGATTTTCATCCTCCCACCCTTTGTTCCCAGAGTTTAAAACAGACACGTTTGGGTAAATTAGTTTGTCTATGTTATTAATGGAAGAAGTTATTAAACTCCCATAAATATACAGTGGTATCTTGCTTAAACTGCCAAATTTGTTTTAAGGGAAAAAAGTAAGGAAGAAAATGTGGAAAGCCCAGAAGGTCTGTTGGTTATGAGTATTTCATTTTTCTGGAGGTGAATTTGGCTCAGTGAGCTGGGGAAGGGGTTGGCTATGGGTGTCCCTCAAGTGGTGGGATAAACACCCAAGGAAGGAGACCCAGGCACATTTAAAAAAATCATTGTATTTGATGAAAGGTATTAGAAACTGAATTGTAGTAGGGGCAAGGTGCGTGTGGGTGGGAGGGTGCAGGGAAGATAGTCTTTCCACCCCATGGGATGATAAAGGACTCTCCAGCTTTTAAACCTAATGGATATGTGAAGGGGCTGGTGGACATTTGAAGACTCGGGGTAAGAAGGTTTCCTCTGCTTGGGGAGCTTTTTGAGAGAGCAGATCAGAGAGGACTCACCCAAAAGAAGGAAGTAGACCCCAACCCACACCCTGGGCAGCGGCAGGACCCAACCACTGGGTACCATGCCCAAAGAGCTGGGAGTTGCAGGTTCCCCAACTGCACACAGCAGTTCACAGCCTATAACACCCTGAGTTCAGTTCTTCCTTTGAACCTCACGGTTACCCTGGGAGTGACAGTGAACAAGGCTCGTAATCCTGATTTTGTAGACAGGGAAAAGGTCAGTACTAAGTATTTAGGTTTATTTATTTGTTTTGCTGCTTAGTAGAAAATAAAATACAGAAAAGCATTTGGAAAGTAAAGCAAAACTGGGAAAAGAAAAAAAATCACCGCCTGATGACATTAGCATTTTGAGTTTTTGCTTTTGGACTTTTCTCAGTGACTACACCCCCCCCCCCAACTCATACACACACACACACACACACACACACACACACACACACACACACACACACATTCACTGAGGGCCCAGTGTGCCAGAGACTACAAGTACTTTTTACATACTAAGTCATTTACTTCTCAAAACAACTGTGTTAGGTAGGTATTAATATTACCTATGTTTTACAGAAAACAGACCCAGAGAGGTGTTGACTTGCCCCAGGTCTCATAGATAGTAGGGGTGGAGTGGGTAAGGTTTGAATCCAGATGGACCAGTTGGCTTCATCCCGTCCTATGTTCCTAACCACTCTGCATCCAGCCTCTCTATACATATGTGAATTGTTTAATATGGCTGAAATCACATCACATCTACAGTACAGCAACCTGCACTTTTCCATCCTGTATCCCTCATGAGCATCTCTGAGGCCATTGCAATTCTTCTAAAATGATTATCAGTGACTGTACCACCAATGGAGAAGTTTTGGCTAGAGTTAACTTGCATGGGTCCTGCAACCCAGGACTGAAACCAGTTCTCTGGCTCAGAATTCAGGACTCTTCCTGCTGTATACTGCTGAGATGGTCACAAAACAAAACAGAGAAAAGGCCTGAATCCAGAAGAAGCCAGGAAGTACTGTCCAATTTGGAAATGGCCCTGAGATCTGGATAGCTCTGAGCTGAGACTATTTTTCTTATTACCTCAGTTGCCTTCATTTTAAACTTGAGATGAGAAATTGATTTTTCAACTCAAGAATAGAAAGACTCCTATGTCCCCTGAGAAGGTGATATGCTTCTTACTTTTCCTCCTTCATGGCTATATTTCCTTTTTCACTTTTGCCACCAGGAAGCTCATTGTTAACTCTGAAGCTCAACTAAAGCAAATATATGGTCCTCTATGATCTGCATGTTCTTCTTTTGCTCTCCCTAGTCTTGATGATCTACTGTTAATTGCATTTTCTCAGGTTCAGTGTCACACTCATATGTTAAGTAAGATGATGGGTGTTAACAGGTCTTCTTGAACAGTGACTTCCCTAGTGCACCGCCCTCATCTCCTGAGGGCTGTACCTAACACCTAAGGATGTTAGGTGACCTGTGCTGCAAAGGGCCAGGAAGAATAAGCTCTGTGAGTCATGTCAGGCTCTGTAAACTCTGTGCTTGTGGAGCAGTTACTGTCTGGGCCTCAGTTTGCTTCCTCTGGGAGGAAGGGGTGGTCTATACCAGGTCTGGCAGATAGGTAAGAGTTACATGGCAGATAGGTAAGTGCTGTTTGTAGAATTCTGAGGCCAAATCCAGGCTCCGTGAGAATGAGGGGACCAGCAAGTAATCTCTAGCATTTATAGATAATGGCATGATTGTTGGCATAGAGATGGCCCAACAACCAGGATCTTCTAGCCACTGAAGACTCAGGTCTGTGATTTTTAATTCTAGTTTTTTCTGGCCATCTACAAGGCAGCTCCTAGAGAAAGCCTGCCTACCTGTCTTTATGTCTTCCTTTTTCCCTTTCCCCAGCCCCGTCTCCATGGTGATAGTGTGATTTTCCCCCCCATCTCTTTGGAAGGCTGCTAGCTCACGTGAACCATTTGTAGGGACCGTACAGTTTATCAAGCATTCTGAAACACTTTTAAGAATGAAAAGGAGCACTCCATAATTCTCCTGGAGCCACAGTGTTAACCTGGGGCTCTCCCAGGGAATCAGTATCACTCAAGGTGGTAGTTCTCAAACTTTATCGTGCAATATCAGGATTGCTTAAGGAGGGTGGGGAGATTCCTAGGCAATTCCAGTAGGGCTAGAGCCTAAAAATTTGCATTGTAACTAGTTCCCAGGTGATGTCCATGCTTCAGGTCCATGAACCACACTTTGAGAAGCTTGACTCACAGCCTAGGCTGGACCTTACCAGTTCATGGACCTCATTCTTCTGATTGACCCTTGCAGAAAACCCAAAAGGGGTAAAATGTTATCAACAGTTTCATGTTAAACTGAGGAAGCGAGACTCAGAGGGGTAATGTGACTAGCTCAAGGACACCCAGCTAGAAGGGGAGAAGCCCTTGTCCAAGTTCAGGTTCACCAGTCTCCAGGCTTTCCTTGGTCCACTGGGTCCAGCAGCCATTCAGCTCTGGAGCGTGTTGAGAGCTGGGCTGGTCTCCCTGGCTCAGCGGCGATGCCTCAGTCTCTGCTAATGCTTCTGGCCTGGATCAATCCCAGTCATTTTGTTTAAAAAAAAAAAATGTCAGCCAAAAGAATGAGGATTTGGTGTAAGAAATTACTTTAGCAATGTCTTTGTCTATATTTATTTATGTATTTATTTATTTATTTATTTTTGAGTTGGAGTCTCCCTCCGTTGCCCAGGCTGGAGTACAATGGCACACTCACAGACACCCCAGCATTGACTTGCTGAGCTCCAGCGATCCTTCCACTCCAGCCTTCCAAGTAGCTGGAACTATAGGTGTGTGCTACCATGACTGGCTATTTTTTTTTTTTAATTGGAGAGACAAGGTCTCACCAATTTGCCTGGACTGGTCTCAAACCTGCAGACTCAGGCAATCCATTTGCCTAGGCCTCTAAAAGGGCTGGGATTATAGACAGAGCCACTGATCCCAGCCATCTGTATTTATTTTAATTAATATTTAATGTTCTCATCATTTTACTGTATCAATAATCTTTCTTTCTTTCTTTCTTTTCTTTCCTTTCCTTCTTCTTTTGTGCTAACATCTCATTCTATTGCCCAGGCTGGAACGCAGTGACATGATCACAACTTATCACAGACTCGACCTCTCGGGCTCAGGCAATCCTCCTGCCTCTGCCTCCCAAGTAGCCGAGACTACAGGTGTACATCACCATACCTGGCTAATTTCTTCTAATTTTTGTAGAGATGAGGTCTTGCATGTTGCCCAGGCTGGTCTTGAACTCCTGGACTGGAGCAGTTCTCCCATGTTTGCCTCCTGAAGTGCTGGGGATATAGGTGTCAACCACCACAACTGGCCTTTGATATATCAATACGTTTTCTTGTTAAAATGATCAGGTGTATATTGTAGAACATTGGTGCTAGACATTTGCCATGTTTTATGTCATTGAAATGGAGCTCCATCAGCCTACTGCTCAACTTCCTGACATAAATCCTTGTGTTCACTTTCAGGAATGCAATAGGGGCCTGCCTGCCTCAGTTAACTGCTCCATGCCTTATTTAGAAGATGGGCAGGTAATAGTGCCCCCATGATAGGAAAAGTGTGAAGATTGAATAGATCATTGCATGTTACAGTAATTAGAAGAGACCTTGGCAAGTACTGAGAGCCTATAAAGCAAGCTATTCCTTGTTAAATTCTCTGCTGGACATCCTTTTATTCTTTTAACACATTTATACCTTCCCATCAGTGAGCTGTTTCCAAGTATTAGCCTCTGTTTTTCCCTCCCTATAGCCCTTCAAATCTTCTTGCACACAGTAGGTGACTAAGACCTGCTTATTGAATGAATGTAGAGTTTTAAATGCTTAGGAATCTCAGAAACCCATCTTTATACTGTGAAACTGTAAAACCCAAAGCACAAGTGATGGGTCATTTCACTGAGGCCCCGTGGAGGTTGTTGGAACAGTCCTGCTTGGCCACAACCCAGCTTTGAGCATGTCACTTCCAGCTGCATGGAACGTGCTCTGGGCTCTACAGTACTCATTGTTCCAGACATGAGGCCTTATAGGATTTCCACGGTGAGGTCCATTCTGGGCTAGGGGAGGCCTGGAATCGATGGGTCCAGTGGGACAACTAAACAGGGTTGGGTGAGCTTTAGTCCTGCTGGCTGCTGATGAATCTGGGAGGAATGAACATTTTCCTCTGGATGCCTGACTATGAAAGGAAAAAGAAAAGCAAGAATTTCAGTGGATGTGGGAGGTTTTGTGGTTTGGTCCAAAATCAGAACCAAAAGTGAGAACTAATTTCATGTCCATTGGTCACAGAATTAGACTTAAAAAAAAATAAAGAAAATTCTCATTTGTCCATTGCTTAATGAGTAGAGAGGTTTCATGGCGCTCAAGGGTGGTGACAGGGGGGACTTTATTGAGCCTCACCAGGTCAGTGGGTTTCTCTAGCAGAAGCTCATAAGTAGTGCTAAAGAAAGAGTTGATTAAAAAGAAGCCCTAAGCTGAGTACATCTCTCACAATGAGAAAATGCATCTGGCTCAGGGAGGTGTTCAGTTATTGCTTGCTGTGAAACAAACCACCTGCAAACATAGTGGCTTAAACAACAACCATTTATTTATGATTTGAGAAGTCAGCAAATTAGGTTGGGCTCAGCAGGGCAGTTCTTCTTTCCTAAGTAGCCTCCATTACATGTCTGCAATCAGTGGCAGGTCAGGTGAATGGCTTTGCTTCTAGAGGTTGACTGATTAATAGCTGGGCAATGGGGACAATTGGGCCATTTATCTTGCCTTATCCAGCAAGTTAGCCTGCGCTTGTGTAGGTGGTGGCAGGAGGATTGGGTGGAGGGAGGAGAGACAGTGAAAGCAATGCCTCTTGAGACCTAGGCTCAGAATCTGTCCAGTATTGCTTCTGCCACAAAGGCTAACCTAGATTCTGCAAAAAGACATTCCACTGCTTGATGGAAGGAGTTGCTAAGACACATTGCAAAGAGGCATAGATATGAGGAGAGGTAGAAAATTGAGGCCATTTTGCAAACAACTACAGAGAGGGAGAAGACTGGTCAACAGCTGTTGTTATAGTCGGCATGCTGAGAATGAGTGTTGCTGATGAGTTGGAAATTCTACTTCATGGCTGCCCATTGGGAGAGGAGACAAGACTGTAGTGGGGAGGGGGATGGCAAATGGAGTGAGGTTTACATCCTGATCCACCCCTGTCTAGCCATGTGGTTTTGGGAGAATCGGTGGCTCCATCTTAGCCTTAATTTTCCCATCTATAAAATGGGATCACCATTCCTACCTACCTCAGAGGGTTGTTGTAAGTATTAGAGAGGCAATGAGTCTGGCATTCGGCAGGCAGTAGAAAACCAGCTGCACTCATGAGCAATATATGACAACAATCAAGTAGCAAACCACAGTTTATATGATGAAAGGTAATGAATAATAATGAGTAATTAAATTTATCCCCAGCAAACGAGCCTGGAATATCTCATCCGGGGAGGCAAAATTGCATCCCAGTTTAACAGCAGCAAAGCTACCATCTCCATGATGCAATAAGCAATTCAACCATCAGAACTGGCTGCTAACCACTTAAGAGCTCCATGGCTTCAGACACACAGGTCCCTGTGTCTGACCCTGACCCTGAACAAAAGCTCAGGACAGTAAGGAGAGGTCTAACTGAGAAGGAGGCAAGGCAGCCTCTTCCTGGGTTTAGGAAAACCTCTCTGGGTTTGTCCTTTGACTCTCCAGTGCTGGGAGAGAGAACAGAATAATATGCAGAGTTCTAGACCAGCAATCCTGAGAACAGCCTAGACTTGCACTGTCCAATGTGGAAGTCACTAACCGCATGTGGCTACTGAGCATGTGAGATGCAGCTAGTGCAACCTAGAACTGAACCTTTAATTTGAACAATGTACGTAGCTGCGTGTGGCTAGTGGTGACCGTCTTGGGCAGCACAGGTCTCGTCAGTAGAACCTCTGAGGAAAAGAGGCCTTGGGGGCACTGAGTCACGTGGCCATCACAACCTTAGTGGTTTGAGGACACTGTCTCAGAGCTGTATAGGAGCCAGATGAGGGGCAGTGCAGCCAGTTGAGCACCAGGGCCTCGGGAGAACCTTCCAGGTTGTCGCCTGTTTTCTTCTTCCCTATTTCTAAGCAGGGCTGAGAAAACAGGAGTGACTCCAGGGAAATCCCGAATTTAGTGTCGAGTTAGCTTCTCTGCTTCCTTGCCCTATCCTGAGTGGCACAGCCATTTGCAGCGTCTACAAAGGTTGCAGCTCTGTATGCTACCTTATTCTTTCTTGTGCCAAAGAGATGCAGACCTCAGCTGTCCTGTCAAGGAGAAAGGAGAGGCCCTCACAGGGAGGGGAGGGGGGTCCTTCCCATCTAGATGGTTGCTTTTGAACAAAAGGGGCCACATGGTCCAATGTGAGTTTTGAGAACGTTAAGATATCCCAAGAACCAGTGTGTGGGAGGGTGGAGGTGGGGGGCGGGGGAGAGGGACACACGTGCGTGTGCACGTGCACATACACACATACACACACGCAAAGAATTTGTTTGTGAAGGAGCTTACTTTGGAGAGTCAGAACAAGATGCCCTGGCCTGGAAAAACTGGAGGTTTTGCTCCTGCCTTAATTGGGTTCAAAAAAATGACCAACCAAACCTGCCTCAGGGTTTGCTTTGGAAACTCACATTGGACTTTATTTCAGAACCTTCCCCAAGTCACAGCAGAATGCCGCCTGTGGAACTGATGGTGGATTTTGCCTAGAGATTTTATTTTTCTCCAATTGCTTTTCAACTCCAGTGGCAATAAACGGTCCAAGCCAATCACAGCCTTGGCAGGTAAGCAGGATGACAAAGGCCACTCTGCCTGCCTCACCAGGCTCTCAATCCCCTGATATTCCTTAAAGTTGAGGCTCCTTTGCAAGCAAACATCCTAATGTCCTTTAAAGGATAGACTCCCTTTCTGGATCCTTCTATTAATTGACTTCAGTGGATACCAGCAGCTCCTGCGTGGGTTTCTTGCCGTGGCATGAGCGAGATTAGTTTTCAGCTATTGCCATAATTTACAAGGCTCACATAACCATGTAACGACTTGGTGATTACATGGAAAATATCGTATAAATACATAGTAATTACAAGTTCATGCAGATTACTTGCTATATACATTTGAAGTTACCGAGTAGTTCAAAGATTAATTATCCTGTAACGGGCAGTATTTAAATCATCTTTTCTCGTGCACGAATACACTGAGGCCGACTTCAAGGCTGGTGAGGATGGGAATGCGATGAGCATGATCTGAAAAGAAAAAATGAAATTTGACAGGCATGGATTATTTAAAGCATGCATATGTGAGCCGGGCAGCCACCACACTTGGATGCAAATCGTAGGGGAGAGAGCCGGGGGATGGTCTGTAGAGAAAGGTGCTGAACAAAGTAAGGATTTCCTGCTGGCGACTTGAAATTTAAACAAATAATCATTTAAATGGCGGCCCGGCATTACGTTCCGAGTTGTGTGCATTAATGTCAACATCTGGTACCAACATTTTGACAATTCTATTAAAATGCCCCAGCATTCCCTATCTAACACCTGTTAGCTCTAATTTTCTTTCCTGAGAAGCACACCAGTAGACAGGGTAGATTCCAAATCATTTATCACTTTTAAAGTGCTTCCATATGCATGTTGGACCCAGCCTGGCCCTAGGCAAACGTTTTCTGAATGCATTAAAATTCAGGACTATTTTTTTTTTTAAGTGTAGACACCAATGTTTCATTGAATTCATGTCTGGTAATTATTAGCTTAAATTATGGCTCACACATGACTTGACAAAGTGGACCATGAATTAAAACACACACACCACACACACACACACACACACACACACACACATACACACACACACCCAGAACTCTTCAATAGATGCACCCAACTCCTACATTGCACGTTATTGAGATGTCAGTCAGTAATCATTAGGCAAACACTCTTCATGGAGGGAACTGCTAAGAGGCCCAGGCGTCCCAAGAGACAATCTAAAAATGTCAAAAATGTTACAGTATAAATGAATGACACCAACAAGAGAACATGTGTTAGAGATGCAAGCAATTAGTTAAGATATTACAAGTTTCAACCTCTGAGCAAAACAGGCAACAAAAATTTCCTTTCGACAAAAGGCTACAGATAAGATCAAGTCGTTTAGCAGACAATACAATCTCCCTGAATTGGAGCAACACTCCAGCAGGCTGGGAGGGTGGGGGGCGGGGTGGGGCGGGGCGGGGGGGCCGGGATTGGGAGGTCTGTGGAGTGTGCGCCCCAGGGTAGGTCCTGCCTGGCCTGAAAATAACTGGCTTCACTGCGTGGCTTCCCAAATGGGGAAGTGAGGTCTGAAGCGGCGGAAGATGACCTGCACCCCACGGGGAGGAGCTCACAAAGTCTGCTGGCTGCCAAGGGCTGGGGCCTCGCATAAAACTTAGAGGATAGAGTGATCCAATGAAATTGTATTGCTGTTTTCAAAGGAAAGGGGGTAGTTGCAAAAGGTGGTGGGGATGAGGATAGTATATAAGTAAGTACTTGCTCACTGCTTTTCAGAGGAGATTTTAAAAATTAAATATTGTATACATACTATATATGTATATATATATGTATATATACATACTATATACATAATGAAAAGATGTTTTGGGCAAAAAGAGATAAAACCGTCCTCATATACACATGTACAGGAAATATGTTTCAAGCAAAAATGCACATGATGTGCACTTGGGATAAGGATTTGAATGGGCATCCTAGAGATACAAGGAAGACTGAGAATACAAGAAAGAAAAGATGAAAACCTGAATTCACCAATTCTAAAAGTAAAAACAAAACAAAATTTGTAGACAGTTAAAAATGTCTGTCCCTGTACACACGCACACCTACACTTTCACACTTCCTCTGTTTACTAAATAACATTTCAGCACAGTTTTCATCTTATAAGGAAAGTGTTTGAAACTTGGAATAAGTGCACTTAATTAAAGGAAGGCTGTGAAAATGTGCACTAATCTGATATGACTAATAGCAAAGTGCATGAAATTGCTAATTAGAATTTCATTAAAGGTGCTGCTTTATCAGACTGTGAATATCACAACCTTTAAAATTCTTTCAGGAGAGCTTAATTCCTTTTCAAACAGAAATATTCTTTAAAGACATTTGATTTGTTCTAAAGGAATTCATAGCTTAGGCTGGAACTTAAAATGTTGCCGTTATTCCAGGAGGTGACATCAGAATAGGAATATAGATCAGGGACTTTGTTTCATTTGCCTGATGAGCCCCCCCCTCCCCCACCTTCTAGGGATTATTGTTCAAAAACCCAGTCATGAAAAATGGAGTTGAGTCCTTGGTTAGTTCCACATGTAATTTGTTTTCTGCTGAAGCCAAGTGTTTAATCTTTCCTAGAAGAGTACAGGAAAACAAAAACAAAAACAAAAAAACTTAAAACATTTTTAAAGTCACTAAAGATAAAATTAAACATTTAAATTTCTCCATGCATTTAAAAAAAATAAGAGGAAGCAGAAACAAATATTATTTCCGTGAAGAACCATTCATTTTTTTTTTTAAAGTCAACCAGTACCCTTTCTCCTTTCTTTAAAAAAACAAAACAAAACCCAAATCTCTTAAAATATGGCTCGCATTTGAATAATAAAATTACCCTTTTTAAAATTGGGAGAGCCCAGTGTTAACAACAGCAGACACATTTTACCCTTCTTCCCTGACTTGTTTGCCTGGGATAATCAGTTTTCCTACTTCACATTTTAATTATTCCCTGAACTAAATCTGGATTTCAGTGTGTTTTTGACCAACCAGATTTTTAAAATTCTACCTTTCTTTCCTTTATCTTTTCTATTTTAATCATTATTTTCAGTCACTTCTCTTTATTTTTACACGCAAAAGTTGCTGTTACATGTTACTCTACTTACAACTTTCAATGTTACCAATGTATTTTTGTATTTGCTATTTTTCTTGGTTGGTGAAGGGTCCTTATAATTAGTAACTGGGTTCTTTTTTAATACTCAAGCTTGATTGAACAGTTACATTTTGTTACTTAAAAAGCCATGAATGTTAATGGAAACTACAGCTCACTCAAAGCATCGGTTTACTTTCACAGAAGTTAATAAAAAACCAGCCCTGTTCCAAATTTGCTGAACACAGCAGTTAACAGTGATGTAATTTTGCTGAATTGAATATTCTAAATACATTTTGAAACCTTGGTTTAAAAACTAATCAGTCATATTTACATGATCACTGTATCTGAAAAGGGAGAGAATGAGAAGTAACTTTATTTGAGAAACTGCAATTTCTTTGGACATTTAAACAAATCTCAAGTGGGCTAATTACAGTTTGCTCTGATTTTAACTCCAGTCAGAGGCATTTTCATGGCATTTAGATAATTTATCAACTGGGCTAGGTAACAGATAAAAGACTGCGTTTTCCTTTCCAACATTTGGGAGGTACGTTTGTACAATAAGTGCAACGATTTTAAAAAATCGGTCTAGACTTAAATGAATGAAAATTGTGCTCGTTAACTGTAATGTCTGGAGTCCAAGGTGGGGTGTCAGACTTGCCTATCCGCGGGCCACCATAGTCAAACAAAGCTGCTAATTCGAATGTTTTAAGTTTCAAATTGAGAAATATTGTTCTAATATGGCAACAATGGGGCTGTTGTCCTTTCAAGCGCTCTGCGATTACAGGCTCGTTTTATGCAAAACAAATAGCAGGTAATGGTGATTTAATTCTCTTCAAGTAAATTACAGTGAGTGCGTGACACAACGCCGCGGCGGACCCTCCTTTCTCTGTCAATCGTTGAATTAACGATGGCAGGAGCGAAAACAGCAATTGTGCACCACGGCCCTCCCCGGTCCCCCACCCGCGCCGAGGGCGGACCTGCCAATCAGGCCGCGCCACCGCCAGGCTGGGAAGCCTGGGGTCGCCGACGTTCCGGGATGGGACGTCCTGGTGTCCAGGCGCCGGGGCCTCTGAGCCCGGGTTCGCTCGGAGCCAGCGTCTCCGCCGGGGTCAGCGTCTGTGCGCGACGGGCCCGGAGCCCGCCGCGTGGGCACGGCGGCCACCGGAGGCTCCAGGCGCAGAGGTGCGCCGCCGAGCTGAAGGCGCAAAGGCTTCCCGCGGCGGGTCGGGGAGCCCGGCGCTTTGACAATAGGCGAACTGACCCACGGCCGCTCCACTAGGGACCCTTCCCGTCGGGCTCCCGGAGGCGGCGGCGAGAGAGGGGTGGGGGAGGCCCTCCCGAGCCGCGCCTGGGCGCGACTCGGGGGCTGTGCTCTGCTGGTTCCAGGCGCGCCTGGGCTTCCGGGCCAAGACCCGAGCCGCCCGCGCGCACAGCGCCAGTTGTCGCTGCGAAGCCCAAGAAGTTCAGGCTGGACGAAGGAGGCGGGGATGGAGGGCGGGCAGAGGCTGGTGGGGACCGGCCGGGATGGCGGGGTGTCGCCTGCGGCTGAGAGGGGCGCGTGCCTAGGGTCGCCCCACCACTTCCCAACTCAGCGCGGGCAGCCTTGAGCGAAGGAAGGGGCTTGGGGGAGGGCCTGCACCTGGCACGCAGCGGATGCTCAATAAATGGCACTGACCACTGAAGCAACCTGGGACCTGACCACTTCCCTTTGTACCTGGAACAAAATCCAAACTCCTTCCTGAGGCCCGCGGGCACCGTGCTCTCTGGCCTATGCCTGGGCCTCTGCTCCCATGGGCTCTGTATTTGAAATGCCGGAGGTGGAATCCTGCTTGCCCTGTCCTCAATGGCTAACTTTGAACAGATTACTTAACCTCTCTGGCCCCCTAGCTGTAAGTGGAGTTTATAATGCAAACTACCTTCAAGGACCCTTATGGGCATCTAAAAGCGACCAGTAAATGCTTAGAATGTGGCCTGACATAAAGCAAAGTGTCCAGTATAAAGTACTCACCCCGGCCTCCGCCATGCTTATCTTTTCCATTTTCCTGGACCTCTCCAACATGTCCCTGCCTCGGGGCTTTTGCACTTGCAGGCAGAGCTCCTCCTCTGCTCCTGTCACGGCTTCTGCTTCAGGCTCAACTTACCTATCCCCTCGGCAGTCTTCATGATGCCACCATCTCACTGCTACCATAAGCTCTTGCGTTTCTTCCTAGTATTTACCCCATCAGAATGTTTTTTCTTATTTGCTTAGGGTTTATTGTCTGTCTTCTCAAGATGCCAGTTCCATGAAAATGGGGAACCTCCTTTTCTCATTCTCTACAGGTCTCCAGCACTTTGATCAGTGCCTGGTATGCAGTGGGTGCTCAATAAAGACTGTGAGATAAATGAATGGAGTCACTTCCCCCGCAACTTACACACCAAAGTGGTTGAACTGCATTATCTCTAAGCACTGCAGTCTATTTTTCAAGACCGAAAATGAAACCCTTGACATAGGAATTATATTTTCAAAATTAATTTGTTTTTTCCTGAAGAAATCTAGGTTCCCAAGAAGGGTGTCAGATGACTAGACTTTTCTGGACATCACCATCTTTCTATCCTGAGGAGTTCTGAGCATGGGCTGGGGGCAGTTTCTGTGAACCCTCCTCATGGCTCCCTGATCCTGAGGATGGGGCCTAGGAGGTGGTGGGGGTGTCCTGAATTTCCCCTCATCTTGTTTTCTTGTCTAGTTGAGGGTTGTGAACCCCAGTAACCCTGTAGGCCTGCGTCCTCCAGCACAGCAATGTCCTTCAATGCCCCCAACCTCCTCTGGTGATTACATTGTGTAGCACTGGCCTGTGTCCTTGACCTTGTGGTCAGATCTTTTCTGCTCCTTTGATTGCTCCTCTTTGGCATCAGTCATAGATTCACACCTGCTTTTCCTCCTCCCCAGAGCCAGCTGCTTTAGGCCGGCTCTTGCGGGGCTTGCCAGACCATCTGAAGGAGTCTACAGGGCTGAGAGCGGCCGGGTGGGGCTGCCGTGGGTGGCTCACGTTGGGAAGATGAGTCAACTGGCTGCGGTCATTGAGTCTCTGCCCTGGCTGAAGCCAGGGATGGAGTATTTCTGAAAGGCCTGGCCTGGCTTCTCCTCATCTGCTATTTATTTACTCAGTGAGCTCATTGTAAACAATGAGTATCTGGGGCCATGGTGACCATCGTGGTGGCGCCTCTCGTCCCAGGGTCCTATCTTTGGGACAGAATTTGGAGAGGCTCTCTGGCTATCCAGAGAACAAGAAGTATAAATACTCAACTCATTCATGCATCCAAAAGCAGTTGCTTAGCACCACTGGGCACAGTGGCGGGGGCCAGGGACATAGATATGGTCATAGCTAACACTTGTTTAGTGCTTCCCGGGTGCCAGGAAATCTAGGAGGTGCTTTATGTGTGTTACATCACTTAACATAATACCTCTCTGTAGATTCTCTTATGGTTCCCTTTCACAGGGGGGAACTGAGACAAAACAGAAACAACTTGCCAAGGTCACATGGCCAGGAAGTGGCCAGGTCTGGGCTTGGCACCAGAGCCTGCACTCCTGACCACCATGCCACACTGTTCTTCTGCCTTTGTCTCCAAAATAGATAGGACACAGTCCTGGCCCTCTGAGGGCAGAGCCTCAGGAGCCAACAGAGGGTAGTGGGTAGGTATAGTTCCCTGCAGAAGGGACCAATAGCAACACCCAATGGCTCTTACTATGCAGAGGCCCAGTTTTAACTGCTTTATGTATATTATTCACTCTTGAAATCTTTACAGCAACCCGAGGTGGGAAGGAGCAACATGAAATCTTTACAGCAACCCGAGGTGGGAGGAGACAGAAGGGTCCAGCAGCTTGCCCCTGGTTTCAGGGGTAGTAAATGGAAGAACTGGGATTTGAACCCAGAGACCGTTGCTCTAAGGTCCCTGGTCTTACCCTTATCCTGTGTAAGGCCAGAGAGTCGTGGTGCCCATGTGTGTGTTCACAGGCAGCCAAGAGAGTGCTGAGCTCCTGACTGCTCAGGTGTTACCCAAAACACCCTGTGCTTGGAGCCTGAGTACCTGCCCTGGAGCCACAGAACTGCTGTTCCTTAACTGAATCCCTTAGGGAGTCTCCGTTTCCATGTCTACAAAATGGGGCTAATGAGGTCAGCTCGGCCTGCCTCTCAGGGCTGCTGCAAGGATTAAAGGAGGCAAGGCATCGGGAGTGCTGTGCGAACTGCTGACTCAGGAACACTTAGGTCCATGGCACTGGTCCATGTAAGGCCCCATGGGGTGAGGCCAAGAGACTGACCGACCTCAGAGTTCGTGGCCTCTGGTTCAGGATGCATGACCCATGGAAAGTAAGGAGATGATTATTTTAATTGAAAAACTGCTATAAACGAGGTATCTCATTTGATGATGCAGATGATTAGAGAATTAAGTCGGTTCCGTGTGTGTGTGTGTGTGTGTGTGTGTGTGTGTGTGTGTGTGTGTGTGTGTTTCTAAAAAGATTGAATTCAAAGGCCCCTGGGTCCACACTCAGAGAAGGCTGCATACCAGTGCTGGGTGCTTAATGTGATCCATCCCCGGGGCCCTCCTGCAACCCTGCAAGGTAAGACTAACATTTCACCCAATTCACAGACCAAGAGACTGAGAGGTGAAACAACTGGGGCTAATGGTTGGAAGACCCCAGTCCTGGCGTGTCTGGGCAGCTCTATGGGGTCTTTGTGCAGACCTAACTCCTGGGGCTGCCCTTCTTTCCTTCTGGCTCAGGACTCTAGCTTTAACTGCACCTTCCTCTTGAGTGACTCCTCCTGCCACCCTCTTCCCATCTTCAGCTCCTCCTTGTCCATAAGGGTCCATCACCCACACAAGATGTCTGTTGAGTGTCTGGGACCTCCAGTCACCCATCTGCTTTCTGCATCTGTGTTAAGGGTTCACAAGTCCCTGGCCTTGTGCAAGGGACAAGTGCTGGCTCAGGGTGGACCTGGACTTCACGCCAGGTGAGCCAGGGTGGCATGTGTGTTATATACAACGTAGCCCACATCAGACCAGCCTTTGGCTCCAGTGACTGATTTTATTTTGGCTTGAGTGACACAGTAGTCAGAGTTAGTAAAGAAACTACCTTCATGAAGCCACTGGGGGAGTCACGTGAGGTCGGGAAGGGGTGTCAGTTGCCCGGGGGCTTGCAGTGCCACCCTGAATGGGCTGAGGGGCCCTGGCGTGATGCCCATCAGCCCAAGTGGCTGGTAGCTTTACTGTGATGCTAATATGCCCTTGGGAAGATTCCTGCACTCAGACGATGGCTTCCAAGGGAGCAGGCCTAGGCTGCATGGGGGGTCCTGGGGATGAGGAATGCTCATCCTCTGTTTGTCTGGAACTCGGGTGACCAAGAGTAACTCCATGCAGAACGAGGGCATGAATAGGCATGTGTAGTCACCAATAGGACTGGTGTAGGGGCCCAGTTCCCCTCCCCAGACCAGCTGTGGGGCCTTGGGTGAATTAAATAACTTATCTGTGCCTCAGTTTCCTCATCCACAAAGGTGAGCTAATACTGGATGTATCTCATAGAGCATTGGAGGAGTCAATTATGCAATGTATGGGAGAGCATTTTGAATGATGTCTGTCACAGAATAGTCAGTGTCAGGGACCTCAAAATATAAGCTCAAAAATTGTCTTATTTATTCACATTTGCCTTCCCACCCAAAACACATAACACAGAAATTGCCAAATGGAGTGCCTTTAAAGCTGTTTGTTGACAAGAGGCAAGCCTGAAGTTATTCCTTGTTCCACCACTCATTGCTATGTGATTCTGGTTAAATGACTTCGTTTTGTGTACTTCAGTTTCCTCATCTGTAACATGAGTATAAAATTAAAGCCAATTACTGGCCAGGTGCAGTGGCTCATGCCTATAATCCCAGTAGTTTGGGAGGGCAAGGTTGAGAGGATTGCCTAGCCCATGAGTTCAAGACCAGCCTGGGCAACTTGGCAAGACCTCGTCTCTACAATAAATCAAAAAATTAGCTGGGCGTGGTGGTGTGTGCCTTTAGTTCCAGCTACTTGGAAGGTTGAGGTGGAAGGATCACCTGAGTCCAGCAGGTCAAGGCTGCAGTGGCTGTGAGCATGCGACTGCACTCCAGCCTGGGTGATAGAATGAGACTCCATCTCCCAAAAAAAAAAAAAAAGTCTATTACTGATATGAGGATTAAATAAATAATGTACATAAAGCAAATTATGCTTACTATTTTTCTACCCCTCTCTGACCCTTTGAAAAATTTTTCCTGGCCAAGTATGATGGCCCGTGCCTGTAATCCCAGGATGGTTGCTTGAGACCAGGAGTTTGAGACCAGCTTGAACCTAGTGAGACCCCATGTATTAAAAAAAAAAAAAAAATCCTGGATATGCCATTTTGAAAGACTCTGTGATATGTTCTCCAAACCAGTTTTCCTTCCCCTCTGAGTTGCACAGGAAGACTACATTTCCCAACCTCCTTTGGAGTTAGAGGCCCCATATGACTGAGCTCTGGCTAATAGGATGTGGACAGGAATAATGTATGCTATTTCTAGGTCTGTCCCCTAAAATTTCTTGCAAGATCCCTCACGCCTGTTTTCTCCTTCATCTGGTGTCTGTCTGTCGATGCTCAGGGTGACCCCAAGAGCCACATGTTGAAGATGGTGGAGCCCCTGCTGGCAGAACCCTGTCCTTCATTGCTGTGTCCTCCAGACCTGCTTGGACAGGGGCACCCTCTATTAAACCATTGAGATACATGGGGTATTTGTTACTGCAGCTAGCAGTGAGCCTATCCTGACATACACTGAATTTTATAGAACCTCTACCCAGTGTCCACACAGGTTTACACACACTCAACATTGTGTACTTATGTTAGTCTTTTTGGTCCCAGCCCCCTCAGGAACTTACCACCTTAAAGAGCAAGACCCAGAGGTTGTTGCTGGTGGTGGTAGAGCAATCCCTGAGAACAACTTCCAGGCTTCTGGCCCTCCCTGCTGCAGATAGGTTCTGAAGACAGCCCGTTACCTGAGGGAATTTAGTCACAGCTTGCCTCTCAGGGCCAGGTCTCCTACAAAGGCCTCATGAGTCATGTAGACACTCCCCTCTGTGCTACAGTTGCCCAAGTGCTTGCTCTCAGCCTCATGGCACACCCACTAGATTTGATGGGTCACAGGTCACAGGATCAGGCAGGCTGCAGATCCACCTAGTTATGCCCCTGAGACTCTGCTCAGGGGTCCCCTCCTTCCCATTTAGTCTTATCCTCACTCTGCCTTATGTGAGATGGGCTCTTTCCATGCTGCGTCCCCTATCCAGTCCCATGTTCCCTGGAGGCCGGGTCTGGAGAGCATCATTCCCCTTTCTCAGAGTCTGTTGCAGGGTTGCAGGTGACATCGTGTGTTTGTATGGAGTTGTTCATTTCAGAGTTCAGGGGCTGTCTTCTCAGCCTGGGCGAAGTTTAACAAAACTAATAATGACTTCAATACAAAGAATGTCCTGTTCCAGGTTCCTCTCTTATTTAATTAAATCACCCTCTGCCCCATCTTGTGAGGTGAGTTTTAAATAGCCCACATTCCAGGTGCAGAAGTGGAGGTGTAAAGATTCCAGGCCCAGGGGCCCAGAGCTGAGGAGAGGTGGGTTGGCACCTCCACTTAGGTCATTCTCTTGGTGATTACGGTCATCGTGTCCAGGACCCTTAACTATGTGCCCTGGGTACTTTAGGTGAATTATTTGTTTATTAGATGAATGAATTTCATTTTGATAATTTCCGTATGAATTGTGGACTGCTATTATCGCCATTTTACAGATGAGAAAACCAAGTTTTCACAGTTCAGTGAGATGGAGCCTGCATTCCAATTTAAGACTCTCTTCCCTGAGAGCTTGCACTTCACTTCCTGGGTGCCAGCAACACCTTCTCCCACTACTCAGAAGGTGCAGTGAGGACCAGGTAAGCACTCTTTCAGGGTTATGACTTTTGGGTGGAGAGTCACATTGGGGTCAGGTTGAATCAACCTGCTCGAATCAATACCTACCATAGGCAGTCTCTGGTCATAAGTCCTGTGACATGTCAAATGAGTCCCCAGTGGTCCCAGGGCATTGGCATCCGGGTAGAGAGAGGGCTGAGCACTTCTACCTTCAGCTGGAATAAATCAACGCTATGAAAAAGTGGATGCTGCCAACTTCAGAGGAGAATGAGGCTGCGTGGGTAGCGGCAGAGATGGTTTTACCCCGGAGTGGCATTGAGGTGAGCCTTGTATCTTTGGATTTGAATCCCACCTCTGCCACTTGCTAGCTGAGTGACCTTGGGAAAGTTACTTGGCTTCTCTGAGTCTCAGTTTTGCCATCTGTAATATAATTATTATGAGGATTAAATGTAGGAATAATATGCAAAGTGTGGGAAACATGGTACGTTCTGTATTATATACTAATTTACTCTTTTTTATTGTCAAGGTCTTATGGAATTTTAATAGGTAAAGAAAGGAGGCATAATGAGTGAATGCCACAAGCAAGACTTCAGAGTGGAGAGAACACAGGTGTGTTTCGAGAATAATGAATATCTCAGTCTGGCTTGTTCAAATGGGAGCAAGAGAAGATGGGGTTAGAAAGAGAAGCAGTGCCAGGTTGAAGAATATAACATAACTTAAGAGGCAGTGGGAAGCCATTGAAGGTTTTTGAGCTGGGGAGTGTTATAGACAGAGCTGGGTTTTAGAAAGATCCTTCTGACTGCAGAGCATAGGGTAGATTGGAATGGGAACAATAGGAGAAGCCCATTAGAAAGCTGTTGTCATCAACCAGGGAAGCAGATGGTGGCAGCTGGCAGGACAAGGAAAGCTTGAATTGGCACTCATGTCAGAGTGAGGTCCTCTGGAGCTCGGCGGTCTGTAAAGTTTGCATTGTGTAGGAGTGTGCCACACACATCCTTGGCCAAAGGCAGGCTTGGCGATGGTGCTCCTTCCAGGTCCAAGGAAGTGACTAGGCCCTACCAAGGGCTTTCCCTTTGCAGAACCAGGCCTGGAGTGCCGTCCCTCTGGGTATCACATCAGCAATGGTATCTCTGTGCCAAGAGACAAAAGAAGGGCAGAGACCGCCTCCTTTTGGTCCTGAGAACCCAGGGCACCTCAGAGTGAAAAGAGCTCCACAATGGTCCAAAATCAGGTTCCAGAAGACTTGCTCGGAGGGAGAAGGAAGGCAGGTCCCTTTTGGGTTTTTATCTGGGTTTTTGAAAAGCAGAACAGACTGGCGAGAACTGCCTGTCTGAGGCGTGTTTTATCTTAACCTTTCCATGTAATCCTGAAAGCCCACCTAATCAATTGAAGATCATAAAATATTAGACTTAATGCTGCAAAGTGCTGCTTTTTAATTCACATAACAAGCTCCTAAATAATTCAAATAGCAAACAGACCCTGCAAGTCAATGGTGGGAGGCTGCTTGGATCAGCAGGAGAGTGTCAACACATGCCACATTTCCCGGATCGACTCCATTTCAAGAACCCTATTAAGTTAATTGCTGGTTTCTGACAGCAGAGAGCATGCTGGGAGCACAGCAAGCTTTATTAGCCTCCGTGGCATCTGGAGGCCTCAGCCATTTTGCCCCTACTTGCAGGCACTGGGAGCAGCATGGAAAAAAGTAAATCAAATTATGAGACAATAAATGCTTTTGCCAACACGTGGGCATCAGATTCATCGGTGAATCCAAAAGCATTCAAGTGTCGATTATTGTTTTGTTAAATTTTTTACAGCAACACCGTCTATATATTGCAAAGTCTCCTAGGATGTCATGAAGCAGTTACATCATTTGGTACTGCAGGGCTGATGCAGATACGAGTTAATGGCCCCCCTCCTGATTAAAGTATTGGGCAAAGAGAGTCTCTAAGTAGAATGGGAGATGAGGGAATCCTTTAGAGGGGCCCTCAATGATCCCAGAGTGTCAGTGTTGCATGCTCAGGTTTGTAAACAGATCTGCTTGGATTTGGAAACCCAATGGAGACATGCTCAGGATTCTAGAGGTGGTCAGAGAGGGGCCGAGAAGGGCAGATGTGTGAAGTCAAGGTCCCCAGGCTCATGTGGGAGAGAAGATGAACATGTCACGAGGATCCTAAGCAGGGCAGGCATGAGGAGATTGTGTCCATAACTGCATGCTTGGTGGCCGTGGTGTGTACTGTACGGGGGGGGCATCATGGCAGTTTGGAGGTCTACCAGCAGGTGCAGGCTCTGGTGTCTCCAACACCCACCTTCGACATATGAGAAGACTTTCCTGCTGGAGCCTCAGAGATGGAGTCTGGCATCCTCATTTCACAGGTGGGAAAACTGAGGCTCAGAAAGGGTAGGTGAAGTTGCATGGGTAGAGTAATTTAGACAAAGAGAGATTCTGTGATTGCCCCAAGATCACACAGCCAGCCAGTGGTTTTTAGGACAAACCTCTATTCTGACACCTGGCTTGGCATCTCCCTACAGTGAGATATTTTCTTTCAGGCCTCAAGGTTATAGTACACTGGTGTTGACCTGGATGAGATCTAGATTGTAATCCTGGTTCAACCGTTTGTTGTCTGTGTGACTTTAATTTAAGCAAAGAGCTGGGCTCGGTGTCTCAGCCTGTAATCCCGCACCTTGGGAGGCTGAGGTGAGTGGATTGCCTGAGCCCGCGGGTTTGAGACCCGCCTGGGCAACTTGGTGAGACCTCATCTCTACAATAAATAAATAAAAAAAATTTAGCCTGGTGTGGTAGCGCGTGCCTGTAGTTCCAGCTACTTGGAAGGCTGAGGCAGAAGGATCACTGGAGCCCAGCAGGTCAAGGCTGCTGTGGCCGGGAGTGGCCACTGCACTCCAGTCTGGGCGACAGAGTGAGACTCCGACTCAAAATAATAATAATAATAATAATTTGAGCAAAGGCCATATCTTCACTGACACGCCACCTTATTGGCAAAATGGGATGGAATTGCTTATCTAATGGGATTCTTATGGAGAAAATTAAATTAAATGATATATGTTTAATATCCAGGTCAGGATCTAAAGCATGGTAGCCAAGAGCTCAGCATACTTTTCTTCCCGTCATCTATGCAGATGACTCTAGGATGAGCAAGTCTGTGTTTCTAGATGATTCTGTCAGAAACCAACAGTGTTTCAGTGTATTGGCTTTGCAGATCTGAATTTTCACATCAGGTTTTCTTGAAATGAGACAAACTACTCTCTTAAAATCTTCTCTTGTCCCAGTCCTTAGATCTGGCCTCAGTGTCTGAAGAAATGATGCTTCTTTCTGAATCAGGTGTTGATACGATAGGAATATAACAGGAAGGAAAACCTGGGAATAATGGGCAAGCATGAGGGTGCTGGGGATGAAACCGACAGCAGGTACAAGTGAGAGCAGGTGGATTGAGAGTTTTGATCCAGGTTCCTGGTATTCATGGGCTTGCTACACGTTGGTGCTAGAGCCTCAGAGATGGCATCCTTTCAGAGGTGGGGAATATGAGGCTCAGAAAATGTAGTTGACTTACCTGAGGTCACACAGCTAGTTAGTGGCAACTGGGTCTCCTTAAGCTGGGTCTCTTCCCTTTCGATCCTGTCCTCTTTCCAGTTCTGAGTCAAGGGGGATCAGATTTTTTGTGGCATGAGAGCTGATGACAACCTACCTGGAAGATGCAGACAGAGCAATGCCATTTGGCCAAAGCATTGCTACCTCCTGCATTTACACAGAGGATGTGCCAGTGCCCTGAAGCTTCTCTGAAAATAATTATGTCAATTTGCAACTAATTTGTAAGGGTAACAGTAGTCACTTTTAAGAGCTGGATTCTAAGCACTTTATCTACATTATTATCCAGGTAGCCCTTTGAGGATAGACATTACTGTGATTCCCATTTGATGGAGGAGAAAACTGAGGCTTAAGTGTTAAGTGGCTTTTGCCCAAAGCCACACAGCTGGCAAGAGTCAGAGGTGGGGCTTGAACCCGGGTTCATTTTGACTTATACCTATTTCCTGTGGTGCCTCTCTCTCTTAGATTTTGGCATTAGGCTGGAAGAAATGGAGGTTTCTAAAAGGTGGAATAGGGCAAGATGGATACTTCCCTGGGGTCTAGCACCAGCCAAGATTGGTGGGCACTGGGCAGAAAATACTGTCAGACCCTCATCCTGCACCATGACATTCTGCCTTCTCCCTCCCCATCCCCACCATGTCTTTTGCTGAGAATGGATTGGTGGCTAGGGGCCCAGAGTTTTTCTTTTATACAACCACCAGCCTCTAGCAGCTAAGAATGTATATTAGGATTAGGTTTAGCCGCATGTAACAGAATAACTGGTTTAAACACAAAGATTTTCCTTCTGATGTTGAGGAAGTCTTGGGTAGGTGGTGAGGTGGCTCCACAACTATCTGGGGTCCCGGCTGTGTCTTCTCCTGCTCTGCCATTCCCAACATCTGTTTTTTTTTTTTCCCCCTCGGAGTTACAAGATGCCTGCTGTAGCTTTAGCTATTGTGTCCACATTCCAAGCAGTGGAAAGGAGAAGCAGGGTAAAGCAAAAAGAGCTTTCTCCAATTGTTTTTTCTTTTGTTTAAAGAACCTTCCCAGAAGACCTTGCCTACTAGTTTCTCTGGTTTCATTGGCCAGAACTTAATCACATGGTCACAGTTGACTGTGGGAGGGGCTAGGCAGTAGAGTTTTGGGGCACATGACTGACTGTGGAATGGAACACAGGAGCTCAGAGGCAGAAAGAATGGAAGAACAGGTTCTGGGGAAGCAATGGACAGGTTCTGTGATGCACAGTTCTGTGCCACCTCTCCCTGTGCCCAAGTGCTGGTGACTGGGAATGGCATTTTGAATGGCAGAAAACAGGTTTGAAGTGGGCTTGATAAGACACTTTGAGATCATTGGTTTAGGACTTGAGCCACTTGTGCTTTCTGGAGCTGTCTGTTCTGAAGGTGGCAACAATGATGAAATCTACAGTAATTCACATCATTACTGGCTTTTACCCTACACTGTCCCCTTTCAAAATATGGATAAGTTTTACTTCTTTGGATGTCTTCTGTTCATGAAACGTTTGTCCTGAAGGCCTTCTGAGGCTGATTGGAGGATGGGTTCCTGTTCTGGGAATGCTCTGATGATTGTTAGTCTAGAGACATAACACAGGCATGACCCAACCAGCACTGCCCATGTACCAGCGGCACTGTACCTGGAGCAGGGCATGTCATCCTCACAACAGTCTTGCAGGCAGAGGGATTATGCTCCCATTTTGCAGATGAAAGACAGAGGCTTAGAGAGGCTAAGCAACTTGCCTAAGATCACACAGCTGATAAATGCCAGAGCCGGAGGTTGTCTCCACCACACGGCATGGCCTGGATGTATTCACTGCTTTCACACTCCTCACCACTTATTGTTGGTAATGGTCCTTTGTGACAGTGGGGGCATTATGAAGCCTTCCAAGCATGTACTTTCTTCTAAAGTCCTTTCTTACCTTCACCTTCTTCTCCTTTCTCTTCCACTCTGGACTCTCTTCTCTTCTTGGAAAGACCCTTGGAATGCAGCTGCCTGAATGTTGCCCCATCACTCAACCCTTGTTGTGGGTTTCAGTCACTCACATCTTCTTTCCTGGCCCTGTGGTGTTTGTCCAAACACTTGCTCATGCTCTTGGTCCAGCCTACCTTCCCGGGGGCCTCAACTTCCTCTGCAGATGAAGTCTCTGCAGAAAATGGGGAACTCAAATTATGACTCATATCACCTGCTGGCCTAGAATCAAGGTCTTTTAGTAGGAAAAAAACATGACGATCCCATCCCCTGTCCCCTGCGTCCATCTCCATTTCAGTCAGGGGAGCCACAGAATCCTTGGACAAACCCGGAAAGCCCTCCTGCAGCCCCAGGAGGCAGAAGAGGTGTTGTGTGCAGCTGAGGCCCTGCTACCTACCGCCCCTCTTGGATTTTGACACACATAATCTAAATATATACTTTGAAAATTGAAAAATGCTCACATATAGAATGTGGCTGCAGGGAGGGAATGCTCTCTTTGAACATGTCTCTTTAAAGACAAAATTTGCAAAGTGTTTTCCTGCCCTTAAGGAGATACTTGAACATGGCAGCAGATGTAACAAGGAAATTGAAGTGTCTCTCCCAGGCCACCATACACGTATAAAACAGGCACAATCTATTCTAAGCGCTCATTAATAATGGGTCTCCGAGGGCCCTGGCAGCAGCCAGAGAATTTGACTCATTAAAAAGGTGGCAAGGTAGAATTCTGTGCCTTCCCCGCTTGTCGCCGCATGATCCTGGTGCTTAGACGTCACCAGCAGGACCTTAAATGGACACCCAAGATTGCTGAAATAGGGCACTGTTTTCTGAAGGGTTGAAAGCATTACCCACTCATGGATGGAATGAGAAGCACTTGCTGTTTGTCAAGTAGATCTGTCTCTTCCTAGGCAGGCCCAGAATGGCATTATCTCAAGATAAATGCAGAGAGAAAAGCTTATCAGCTCATAGAAGGCTGTCAGTGATTCATAATACAGCTCTGTGGTCCTCTCAACAGCTCAGCAGGCCACACAAACACCAGGCTTAGCTTTGCGTGGAGGCCTGGGGTCCTCAGATCTGGAAAGGTCTGGAATCTAGTCTGGAAGGGACCAGACGCTTGGTGGGTTTCACATCTCAACAATGTCCCCTTGATAAGGGCCACTGGTTTATTTTAGAAGAATGGGATCTCTGGTCCCCTTTTATGCCCCTTTTTGTTTACTCTCTATTTGATTCTCCCATTGCTAGCACCAGTATTTGGTGAGGGATGTGACAGTGTCTTAGCCCCAGAAATGCATTTGTGGGTCTCTGAGCAGTTTTTCCAGGTGTCCTGAGGACTGCCTCTCCACCCTGAAGCCTCTAGTGGAGGGGTTGGGGGGCAGGTGGACGCCTCAATGGCTTCTAGCTTCTGCATCTTCAGTGTGTCAAGTTCTTTCCTGCTCTGGACTTCTGTTGCCGTTTGTATTGACTTTGGCACCCTCCCCCCTTCTCAGGACTGGCCAGATGCCACTGCCTCTGAGGCCTTCCCCATTACTCACTCCCTGTGGTTCACTGCTGTATCACGAATGATCTGGTTTACTCAGTATCTTCCTTGTTTATTGTGGTCTCCCTACACCACCAGCTTAGATCCTAGAGGGCATGCTCTTCCTTCACCTTTTTCACTTGTTTCCCAGTGGTTAGCACAGTGCCTGAACCCCAAAGCCACTCCATTTATCAAATGGCCAACAAATGAAGGAGTAAGTGAGAAGCGTTCTCACCCCAGAGACCTGGCTCTTCGTCATTCCACGAAGAATGGCCTTTTGGGGATTTTTTAAAATTTGTGAACCTTACTTGCTTCTGGGCTGCAGCTCCTAACTTTCCAAGTGTTCCTATAGAAATGCTACGGGCTTCCTAACAGAGCATACTAGGTTAGGGTCACTGGACATAGAGCCAAGACTAGGACAGAACGGCCACGGCCCAGTTTCCTGTGTGGAATGTTTCCATGACACAGTAGCGATACCATTCTAAGAAATCTGTTGATCTATTTTTACCGCTCATTAGCAGATATAAAATGTATTGTTTATGAGATGCTAATAATACATCAGATTGTTTAAGTTAAACTAAACTTCAAAATCATTAAGCTCAATAGTAATGAAATGTGTTCAGGGTTGGAAGGGGTGGGGAGACAGAGAGCCTATCCTACAATTTTTGTTTTGTTTTGTTTTTTACACAGAAGACACCTGGCTTGTCCCTGAAAGGACTTGAGTTGGCCTGCAGAGATGCATCCATTACAACAGCAGATGTAGGGGAAAGAAGGCACCAAAATAGATTCAAGTGAGGTCTTGCTACACAACATGTGTGCCATGGAGAAGCTGTGTGCTAAGCTCTGAGCTTCTGAGAAGATACAGTGAAGAGAGAAAGAAAAAGCAGTTTCAAGTTTCTCAGGCCATGCAAGGCCTTGAACTTTGGAAGGAAGAAAAACCAAGAGGATAAAATGGAGGTAGCCTTGACTCTTTTGAAGAAAAGGACTTTAAATGATCACATTGTCCCTTATGGTCTCAAGGTACCCATCCTGGAACTAAGTGCTCTCCCCAGTAACTTAAAACTGCCTGGCAGGTGTGTCATGATGTTCTGATGGCCCGGGCCTCCGTCTAAAGACCCACCATGACTGCGGCTCCTTCCTGGGAAGATGGTTATGCCACTGGGTGAATGGAAGGTCTGAGAGCAGGCTGTGGGTAAGGTGTAGGAGGGCAGAGACCTGGGACCCTGGGACTGGGTGAGATTGGGGGCCAGGGTTTGGGTAGATGCTGAGAACATGTTTGTGCTAATGTCACAAGTGCCCCACAAGCCAGTTGGATGCTGTGGATGGCTGATGGGGTGGAGGTCCAGTTGTGGTCCTACTGAGCCCCACCCAGAAGGTGCTACTGCATCCGGCTCCCAGAAGTGTGACTGGGCCACAGAATCTTTGGGATGCCCTGACTGTCCTGACAAACAAGCTCAAAGTCTCCTCCCTCCCTGAAAGCACTGGGTGTTATTATTATCATTATTTCTCAATACCTAATATGACACTCAAAAAAAGTCTCTGAATGAGTGAAGCAATTAATGATTTAAAAGGTAGATGCCATGATTTTCATGGTCCAAATCCCATTTTTCCTTCAGATCCTGTTCAAGGCCACTTGCTCCAGGAAGCCCTCCCTGAATTCTTCAAACCTTTCCATTCTCAGGACTCTTACAGTGCTCAGCTTGTAATCAACATGTAAATGCATCCCTAGGCTCTAAGAATAGGTACATTGTTCTTGTGTTTTCTGTTGTTACTCATTCCAGCTGGGCAACAAACTCATTTCTTCAATAAACAAGGGCTTCAAGAGCAAACTATAAGACATGGGGATTATAGTCTAGTGCGGGGACTGGTGAACTACTGCCCATGGACTGTATCCTGCTGACTCCTGTTTTTGTAAATAAAGTTTTATTGAAACATTGCCATGTTCATTTATGTACACATTGTGGCTGCTTTCAAGCCATGATAGCTGAGATGTGTTGTAGCCTTAGATATGGTATGGCCCACACAACCTAAAATATTTCTTATTGACCCTTTATGAAAAAGCTTACTGACCCCAGACTAGTGGGGATGACAGGCTAGAAATAAATCATTACCACAATGACACGTGCCAAGAGGGACAAGAACGGGGTGAGGATTTGCTTCAGAGTAGCAGAGTGGAGATGTATATGTGACTGTAGATAGTTTGGTCAGGGAAAGCCACTATCAAGGGAACGTTGTGTGAGCTGAGACTTGAAGAATGAGAAGGTGACTGTGTGCACACCCAGGAAGAGCATTCCTGATTGAGGGAATAGCATGCACAAAGGGCGTTTGGTATGTGGGAGGAATGGAGAAAAACTTGTGTGTCAAGAATTGTAGTTAACAAGGGGATAGCAGGACAGAGCCAATGTTGGGGAGGTAGGCATGAGCCAGATGCGTGGTTCCCAAGGGGGCCAATACTGCTCTCCGAAGTTCATTGGGATATTGGGGGTGGGGCATGGGGTAGGAAAGGAGGGTGGAAGGAGCCATAAATTCAGTGGGCAGGTTCCAGGGATACAAGGCTTCATGTGGTACATGTAACAGCCCCACACAGCAATGCCCTGCCCTGGGCCCTGCATGGTTTCAGGATGTCCTGATGGATATTCATGTAGCTACAAGGCCTGCTAGTAAAAATCTGAGCCTAAATTTAAGTGCGGTTTCAATTATGCATTGAATTGTCTAGGAATGCAACTACTGTGTAAAGGAAGGGAAGATTGCACAGTGTTTTGTTTGAAAGCTCCCGAGTGGTGTTCTCCATATTGGGAAAATCATGTCACCCTTGGTAACATCACTCTTGATATCTGAATTTCCAAAACAACACACTTGCTGTCAGTTTGTATTTGTAGCTGTGGCATCCGCTATGGTTTTACACCCCATCGCAAGTACCTGACTACTTCCCTATGTTCACTAGTGAAGTCACAGTGGAGAGATTACCTACTGAAAAGCATATTGTTACAAATTACTTCTCTTTTTCTTTTTATACTATGGTTAAGGCATTATAGCTATTAAAACGTCTTTTGTATAGATAGGTTACAGTATCTCAGAGTTTTGTTTCAGGATATCAAAGGAGCATTACAAAATATTATCTAGTGGAAGCACTGAGGCTGTTTTCCAAAATTTTGTGCAGATCTTTGTAAAGAGTTTGGAATCCATTCTTAGAAAAGTGAGGAGCATGGCGAGGTTTGCAGAGGAGTGATGGGTTTTTTCAGGCAGGGATGAGGATTGCATCTCCTCTTTTTCTCTTTGATCTTCCTTCTCATTTCCTCCAGCCCCTCTGCAAAGCTGGGTACCCAACAGCCACCCTGTAAATGCAAGTGCTACCAGCCAGAGCAAGTGCTACCAGTCGTAGCTGATGGGCTAAGAAAGTCTGCTTCCCTCCTTTGCAAATGAGATCGCTGGGGCCCACAGGGGTTAAGCTCTTTGCCTGAACTAGGTAATATCTAGTGAGTGATATCTAATAAATAATGTTATGTGTGCGTGTGTGTGCGCGCATGTGTTTGGATGTCTCCTTTGACTACCCTGACAGCATCTAGTCCTATTTTTTCTGGCTTCTCTGCTTGCTGATTCACCCACTAAACTTCAGCCACTCACTCCATCCTAGCCCTGCTCACAAAACTTCCCGCGTGGCCCAAGTTATGCGACTGTCGCTGTAGGCATCAGTGAGTCCCGGGAGCCAGCCTCTTTACTCTTAGACCCCAGGCCAGGATCCAAGAATAACTCTGAGAGTATTCCCCAACACCTACAACAGATGTGCTTACAAATTACCTGGTCCCAGTTGTGGGGAACAGGGGAGGAAAGGGCATCGTTTTTCTAAAAGCATTACACACTTAATTTGCAAAGTTACATCACACGTGTGTGCACAGGTCAACGTTCTGGGAGCTTATTTCAAACACAGAGACAGGTCAAGGATCCAGAGCATGCCCTTGCAGAGAAGGTGGGGAGGCTGTTGAGGACCATGCCAGTCAGCTGCATCCACACAGGTAAGGCCAGTACTCTCCTCCCCTTTCATAGGTGAGGAACAACAGCCATTTATGGGGATGAACCAGGGGCCTCCACGGACATCATCGCATTTCTGTCCAAGACCAACACTACGAGGTATCATGGCCACCTCACAGGGGTGGAAGCTGAGACCTGATGAGGCCATGTGTTTTCTGTTCCTCTTACACACCGTGTGACACGGGGCAGAGCCTGAACTTGAACCCAGGTCTCCAGACCCCATCTCATTCTTTCTACGCTACACAGTGCAGCAAGAGATTCTAACAGGGTGATGTGTATAGAGCACACTTTCATGCACATGTTCATCTAGCTAGACTTTTTATGACATTATGCTTAGATGAGTCTGGGTTCTTTATTTGATAGGAGTGACAGAAAAAGCTATGGAACCCATGGGAGATTATAGCCTGGAGTGGATAAAGAACTGTCCACCGAACAAGTTAATGGGAAGTGGTAAAACTGACTAAGGTTCATTTCACTCCACAGCCCCATTGCGTCCCGCTTATACAATTGACAAAATAATTTTCTTGAATTGCTGTTATTAAGGTAAGGGTTTTAAAAAAAATTAACTTGGGATAGTTTTGTGAACAGAAGAGATGATTTAGAAGTTTATTTGATTTCTAAAATTAACCTTTGATACATTACAGTACAGAGTTAAAACCTCATCTCTCCCTTACACTTTTAAATTGTGCTTATAAATTAAATTATTCTATTTATTCTCTTAGCAATTTTTATTATGGTAAATATACTCACAAGATTTACCATTTTGGTTATTTTAACTGTACAGTACAGTGACATTTAATACATTCACACTGTTGTTCATATATGTACTTTTTAAAAAATGTAAGAAATCTCTTCTGAAATTTCTAGCAAAGCACAATTGGAACAAAGAATTTGTGGCGAAAAAGCAGTCCCAGGTGCCACCCTCCTCTACTTTTCTGAATCCAGAAAGGCTTGGACAGACATTAGCTGGTCCAGAAAGATGTGAATTTCGGGCAGATTTCATCAGTTCCTGAGACTTTGTTGCTCGCTACCACTGACAGGGCCTCTCAAATCCAAGCTGTCTCTCCTTTCCTCTATTTTCCAAAGCAATGTTTCCCCAACCAGGTCTACATTTTCAGAAACTCTGCAGATAATCACAAACCCAAGAAACTTCCGCTCCTCTGAGGTTTAATTAAGAGAAACTGTCTTTCTGCTACTTCCGGGAGTCTTGTTCTAAATTTCTCAGAGGAAAGGGAAGGTTCACGGCGGTTGAGTGGGAGTGAGCAGAACCTGTGAACAGCCTCCCCCCACATCCCCCATCTCCCCTGCAACAGAGAGAAAGCCGCCTTGTAGGTCACTGAAATCACATTGTGAGTGTGCCCGGTATCATTATGACCCAGAGAATGGGGATGATCAGAACGCAGGATAACACATTAGCGATAGATAATAGAGTCTAAATAAACATAATCAGCTTTCTTCTCTGTCTCCAGACCAAAGCTTATCTATAAATACCCTAATGACGCTCAACCAGCCAATTACTTGTTTCTTGGAAGAGCCCCTTATTAATGGCGTTGCAGTGAGGGAAAAACATTAATTATTGGACACAGTGGGATCTTTTACATTCTGTCTGGTCTGGACAGCACCAATTAATGCAACAATTATTATCAACGACCGCGGCAACATACTGAGTGCAGCCACCCCGGGCTAGCTGACTGGGTGGAAAGAACACATTTGCAGGGAATATCACCCACGCCCTTTTTTAGAACCTGCATCCTCATCATTGCTGAAGCTGCTGGAACAAAGCTGAAGGTGTGCTGAGGAGGTTGACTTTTCTTTTTAAGCTTCAGAATGGTGCTCTTCTAGTGCTAATTGAGGAAAGGGGAAGGAGTCAGGCACTGGTTTGTTGCAATAAGTTGTTAAGTGAAGCCAGACAGAAGACTGGAGAAGAGAGGCCACCTTCAGAGCAAGAGACGCCTGACTTGCCCATACCTGACTTGCCCACACCACCTTCAGTGCAAGAGACACCTGCCCACTCCTCCAGTACTCTTTGCTTTGCTCATCATATTCAAGTCCCTCTCTCAGTTTATCTAATTCATCTGTGATCTATCTGCCCCAGGACATTTTCACAAGCTAGCCCTCATGTCTGAACGATCTTTCCCTGTCTTTTCCAAGACTGACTTCTTTCTGAACTCAATATAAAGGTTATCTTCATAGGGAGATCCTTCTTGAGCCAGAACCTAAAATATACCTTTCTCTTAATGTTAGTCATTTCTTGTTTCTATTTTTTGTATAATCTATCATAAATTTTATTTGCTTATTTATTTTAAAGATTGTTTCTCCCTCTGTCACCCAAGCTGGAGTGAAATGTTGTAATCATAGCTCATTGCAGCCTTGACCCCCTTGGCACAAGCAATCCCCCTGCCTCAACCTCCTGAGTAGCAGGAACTACAAGTGCAAATCACTGCAACTAGCTCTCACAAATCAGATTTAACAAATGTATCTTATTATTTTATGAATGTGTGCCTCCACTACAAGAATGCAAGCTTCAGGACAGCAGGGACTGCATCTTTTTCTCCAGCATCTATCCAAGCATCTTGCATTTAGTAGATGTTTAATAAATATTTGGTGAATAAATGAATAGATCCATGCATTTTGTTGAAACAAATTATACTTAAGAGTCTCCATGCTAAGAGTCATATAGACCAAGCCAGCTATTCTATTGCAGAAATTCCACAGAAAAATATTCCAAACTGTTCTATTAATAGCAATAACATCTCCTGCAAATGCTATGTTGACTCTATTTTTGCATTTTCAAAGTGATGAACTTGCTTGAAGAGCCTTTGACAAGCTGTCCTGTACAATTTTGGCCTCTATTATTAATTACATTATAGTACTTTATTTGAGTTGGCTAAAAATGAACCTGCTCTGCCCAGTGTATAAAACAGTTGCAGGAATGCTTTTATTTTTCCCTTCTTGGTGATAAGGAGAGGATTTCTACTGGGAGGCATTAATTATATAGCACATTGGAAAATTGGTTCAGTGAAGACTGGGAAAATTCCCCAGAGCCACAGTCAGGATTCTAAGTAGGTATGCCTGTGTGGCCTTTCTGGAGAAAGATTTCCAGTCTATTTCCACTAGCAGTTAGCCTTTGGGGTGTTAAAGAGCTGACATGTTCAGAGTCAGAGCCAAGTCCGGGAAGTTTAGTTTAGTGAACCTCGTGGTACCACAGCAATCCCCAGCCACAAACACAGTCCAGCCTGTGCGTTCTTGACCGCGGTAATATTCTCCTGAGGTTTCTAACCAAAATGGGACTACAGAAGCTTGAAGCAACCACAGGGACCCCTGGGCCTAGGGCTGCTGTACAGATGAGGCTATGGCGAGGGTTACCTTCCCGGTTCTCCTAAGTGACCATCCCCAGAGGATATGCCAACTGTGACATACTTAGAAATAACAGAGACGCTCAGGGTGTTATTTATCGGGGTTACTTTTGCTTTCATCTCCCAGAAGTGGCAATGATCTCAAACTGCAATAATCTCAACCCTCCTCCCCCACACGCCTGCAACAAGATATTTGGTCTTGACCAGACATTTGGACCCAAGTTTGGACTGCCCAACTTCTGGAGACAGATATTTTCTGTGACATGCATCTGGTGCCTAACTTGGCAGAGTTCAGTCATAGTTGGTTTCAGTATCATGCTGTATTGACCGTATAAGCCTATCCATCTGTCTCCTAGACCAGTCTGTGGAGAGCAGAAACCACCAACTCTGTCTTTGTATCTCAAGTGCCTGGCACAGGGCCCATGCCTGAAAAACATCCTTCAAACTTCAAAATAAATGAATGTTTGGGCCCTCGAATGGCATTGCTACAGGGGCATTTCAAAGATGGCAGTCTCGCTACAGAATGACCTTCCTTTTCCTTCCCCCAGAAAAGGAGCATTTGGGTTTACTGTGGGCTTCTGGGTGCCCAGAATGAAAATGAGTATGAGGCGTCATGGTGAGATGATTGGAAACAAGGAGACTGACAGACTTGAGTTTGAATCCTGGCTCTGCTACCTATAAGCAGGGGGACATGACACATGTTACTGAATTTTTTGTGTCATGGTTTCTTCATGTGTAAGATAGAAATAAGGTCAGAGTCTTATAACGCTGGGGTGTCCCATGAGGTAATGTTGGTAGTGTGGGATCTAGGACACAATCAAGTTCTTTTTTTTTTTTTTTTTCGAGTTGGAGTCTCACTCTGTTGCCCGGACTGGAGTGCATTGGCCGCTCCCAGCCACCGCAGCCTTGACCTGCTGGGCTCCGGCGATCCTTCCGCCTCAGCCTTTCAAAAAGCTGGAACTACAGGAGTGCGCTGCCACACCGGGCTAATTTTTTTAAAATTTATTTATTGTAGAGATGAGGTCTCACCAAGTTGCCCAGGCGGGTCTCCAACACGCGGGCTCAGGCAATCCACTCACCTCAGCCTCCCAAAGGTGCGGGATTACAGGCTGAGCCACCGAGCCTGGTTAATCAAGTTCTTATAATTGTTAGCTGCTATGATTACCACTGCTGGAAGTGAAGAGTTTCAGAAAATGGGAGGAAGGTGGTTCAGTTGGGCCATTGACAGACAAATGTATACCCACTGCCCATTGTGAGTGAAGCATTGTCCTAGCCTTGAGGATATAAGGATGACTACAGGTTGGTTCTGCCTCAGAGAAATTCTTGTGGATTGACCAAAGACGATCTCTCATTAACTCTGGAAATCCTAGCCTTACTTAGACACAGAGTGTTGACGAAAGAAAGGAAAAACAGTACATGTGGAGTTTGGGCTGTTTGGGAAGACACCAGTGAAGGGGTTTGGCTTGCATTTCACCAGGAGCTCTAGTACCCAGAATTGTGTTGGAGAACCATTAACCATCTTTATTCAACCAATGCCTGCAGCCAAGTAGCAATTCCTATGTCAGGAGTATCGAGATCATATATCATGAGCTATCATTCAGACGGCCTCCTGTTAGGTCCTTAAATAAGGACTCACATTTTGAAGTACTGCTTGTTTTCTCTGTTGTTGGCATCTTAATGTGTTTGGCATTTCTTTTAAAAATTGATAGTGAACAAGATCTTGCCTTACCATCAGTTGCCAAGAGGATGGCTACCTGTTTCTTTGGGATCCCTGTTCACCTTCCCATGTAAATATTGAGTGTGCCATGTAGTCTCTATGTTAAATTTGGCTATTCTGAGTATACTTTCTAAATTTGGAGAAAAACGAATGCAGACATTTCATGTAACATAGAAACAAATCAGCGGAATGGTATTGTATGGTGATTGGACATACGGGGCTTCTGATTGGCACCACACACTCATCTTTTGCTTCTAATTTATCCTTTCCCCACTTACTCCTTTCCTCTCTTCTACATCCATGGCCCACTCGCCCTCAAAAGCACAGTGATTCTTGACTTCCTGGGATGTTAAACAATATGGTAGTTATTTTAAAATCTTAAAACTCTTTGCCAGAAGGTGCTGTGTCTCTTCTAGTGATTTCCATTCTTGTCCAAGACCAAAGACTTTTCTTTTGAATAGTGAATACAGTGCATTTCCAAAACAACAGTGTAAGTTCCATATAGATGTTCAACCCCCTGCCGAGCAGCCAGCAATTCTGTGCTATGTAGAAAGCAATGTTCTGGGTTTCTAAGGGGGTGAGGAGCCAGGGAGTGGTTTACTGACACAAACCAGTAATGGAGTAAAATGCCTCAAGAGCTTGCTCGCTTCTGTTTACTTTCATTTTCCATCTGACTGTGCTTCCAGCATGTCCCACAACTTGCTGTCTCATGACATTCAGTGACTCATTCAGTATCTTCCTCAGTGCTGGTGCCGATGTATGAATCTTATATAATTGGGGTTCCTCACATAATATGTGTGCCATATCTAGTTTTTCTAACCAGGTATCTTATTTAATTGAGAAACAGAAACTTTTGAGCTGTCTAATAACATCATATGATTTTCATTCACTTCTGCCCATTTGCTTAGTTGTCAACTTCTAAATTTGTTCTAAACCTTGACGAGGAAAGCCAATGCTGAGCACACAGGTACCAACAACAGAATGTATTCAAGCAATAAATGAAATAGTGAATGAAAATAAATGAAAGGATGAAATCTGTGCTAAATGAAATCTGCAAAAATATACAGGTTTGGGACTGAGGACCATCTCTCCTGAGAGCCAACCACGCTATATCCTGGACTCCAAATGGCCGTGAAGTAGGGGGCAGGTAGGCACGGTGGCAGAAGGGACAGGGTGGGAGGGGGTCCTGGTGTAGTGAGGGACTGAGAAAACAGGTCCCCAGACAGACTACTGGCTAGCCGCGAGATTTGGGGCAAGTTATCCAGGTTTGCGGGGCTTCTGCTTTCTCATTCATAATAAAGGAGCCCAAATTAACCCCTTTCTTATAGGGTTTTGCTGGGATTAACTGAGATAATTCTTAGTACAGTGCTGGGCTCTTAGAAAGTACTCAATAAAGGAAAGATGGCTGGGCTCAGTGGTTCATGCCTGTAATCCTAGCACTTTGGAAGACTGAGGTGGGAGGATTGCTTAAGCCCAGGAGTTCAAGACTAGCCTTAAATCTACCACAAAAAAAAAGAAAAGAAAAGAAAAATTAGCTTGCTGTGGTGGAGTATGCTACTGTAGTCCCAGCTAACTTGGGAGGCTGAGGCAGAAGGATCTCCTGAGCCCAAGAGGTCAAGGCTGCAGTGAGCCGTGATTTTGCCCTCATACTCCAGCCTGGGTAGCAGAGTAAGACCTTGACTCAAAAATAAATAAATAAATAAATAAAAAGTAAAGATGAATGTTTTTCTGATAACTAGACCCATTTAAAGATGGCACGGGCTTCCTTGAGGATGGGATCAGGAGTTCCCTGCCACTGGAAGTGTTTAAGAGGAGGTGACAGGGTCCTCAGAATTTCTTGTGCAGAATCATCTGGAGATAGTGATAAAATTTAGATTCTAATTTCAATAGGTCTTGAGTGGGGCATGAGAGTCTACATTTTTAGCAAGCCTGGGTGATGCTGATGCTGTCAATTTGCCATGCTTGAGTAGCAGGGAGCTAAACGATTCCTTAGGAGAAGTTGAGGAAGGTCTGTGATAATCCTTTGGATGGAGCAACATGTGTTGGGCCTCCATTGTCCCATGCAGTGGCCACTCACCACAGGTGGCATCGAACAATTGCAAGAGGCTAATTGAGTCCGAAGCAAGACAATCTGTGAGTGCAAAATACACACTAAGTATAACAAAAAGAATTCCAAATATTCCAATAATTTTTATAATAATTACTTGCTGAAATGATAATATTTTTAATATACTAGCAAAATAAATCCCATCAGTGTGTTTTTACCATTTTTCTTGCTTCTTTTTTGCTATGTCTACTAGGAAATTTAAAGTGACGTATGTGACACACATTCTGTTTCTGTTGGACAGTGCTGAACTGGGTCATCTCCTGAACCTCTTCTGAGCATGGGCACCCAGTGCAGACTCTAAGCTGGGTGACCTATCCACATGTGCATCCCTGGGGAATGTTTGTGACTTGTTCCCTCACCACAGAGGGAGGGACAGGCATGAGGCTCTCTCTTGTTTTCCTGGGGCAGGGGTGGAAGGTGAGGAGGGAGTTTGTGTGTTTGTTTTCACTTCTCCCCTTCCTTCTCACTCAAAACTAATGGGAGATAAAATGCTCTGTTACTATAGGGCTAATCAATTTTTACCTCGAAACTGTGTTTCTGGATGAAGGCAAATTTTGTCTTCAATGCAAGGCTCCTCACTAAGAGAAATGGAATTTACACACAACCAGTCAAAATAAAGATGGCTGCCTGGGGAGGCGTTTCCACTGGGAGTTGAGTGTTTAGGAACCCAGGGGCCAGAGGGCCTGGCAATGCCCACGGATGCAGTGCTATCTCCTAGAAGGGTCCCTGGTGGACCAGGCTTGAATTTACCAGAGAGTCTGGGAACAGACCTGTCACCCTGAAAACCAAGGGTCAATCAGAGCCAGGAGAAGAGCATGGTACAGGCAGCTAGCTGCGAGTTCAGGTCCCAGAACTGATCTCTGCCACCCATGTCCAGCCCCCCACTTTCCTTGTAATGCGTGCCTTTTGCATGCATAAAAGTGAAGCTGGAAGCTGAAAGTGAATGGTTAAGGTCATCTCCACCATTTCTATTTTTCCTTGTTTGTCCTTAATGACAACCGGATGTGAAGTTTCTGATTTCTGCATGAATAATAGGCTGAAAACTTTCTCTTTCGACTGCAGGAGACCCAGTGGAGTGAGTAGTTAGGAGCCTGAATCTGGTCCCTACTCCTCTCTTGCTGGATGACCTCAGACAAGTGGCACAAGCTTTTTGTGCCTCGGTTTCCTTACCTGTAAAATAGTGATGATAATAATATCCGCCTCCATAGACTTGCTGTAAGAATTAATGAGTTACTATGGTAAAGGGCTGAGAATAGTTCCTGGCACCTGATAAGATGCTAATAAGAGCTCTCTGAGTGGCAGCCTCTCTTTTTGGCTGGCAGATTACTCAGAAAACCCCTAAAATTGCTTACCTAGTTAAATAAGAGCCAGGTCCTATGTGGCAATGATGTAATATACCTATTTCTGGCAGACTTGGCAATCTACGGAGTGACCCATTTTTCTGCAGCTCACGGCGGTCATTGCAATGGGTTTCATCACCAGCAGGCTTGGAAATGAGCCACAGGGTGACAAAGGGCTGTTCTTGCCACTCTGGACCATTGTCACTGTTGTGCAGCTCATGGCAGGGTTGGGGAGGAAGTGGAGGGATGCTTCCATGATGACACCATGTTCAGAATGATGGCCATGGAGACAGGCGGAGCAGCAGTGCATATGTTCTTCACCTGAGCTCTGGGAACACTGGCAGCATCACTGGAGGAGGTGGAAGGGTTTTTGTTTGTGTGCTTGGTTTTTGACTTGGTAAAGGAAAGTTCAAGTTTCTAGGTGTACATAGGACCTTTGGAAGACTTATGACTTCAACATAGTGTTGTGATACTCCTGCTCTGGGAAGGCCCCTACTCCCAAAAGAGGATCGGGAAATTCCCAGGACAAGGATTAGGGCTGTGTGGTTGGCCAACTTGTCTTCAAGAATTTCTTAGAGTCTGAATTTGTACCTCAAGAAGATATTCTCATAGAATTTCCCACTGGTGATCAGCTGGAGCAGGGGACTCTGAAAAATATTCTGGTAAGTGCAGACAATCTGGGGGTTCAAACCTTTTTTTGGAATGAGACAGAGCATGAATAAAGAGGTACAGTTATAACTCACTAGTTAACTAATTGCCCCAGTGCAAACTGAGTTGTCCATGCCGATCTCTGATATTTCAATCACTGGGCCAAATCAAATAAGGTCAATGCTAAGAGTACAAGTTTGGAGTCAGATGTTTCTGGATTCAAATCTTGCTTTACAGTTCTTGGTTACGTGTTCTTGATCAAGTCACTCAATCACTCTGGGCCCTTTGTGCATGTCTGTGCAATGGAAGATGATGCCAATCTTTCAGGACTGTTAGCGTGAGTAGACAAGAGGCAGCCCAGACCTCTTGAACTGCTTGGTGTAGGTCCTGGCTCTTCTGGCCCACCTGGCTCTTGGCTCCCTCCTTCTTCCTTCTCATCCTCCAGTTCCCAGCTTAACTGTCAGCTTCTTGGAAAGACCCTCCCTGACCACCCATGTAAAGTACCACGCCTTCTCTTCCTGCCTCAAATTACTTTCCATTGCTTCCCCTGGTTTGTTTCCTTCCCAACACACACACTGACTGATTTTCTTGTTTGTTTTTGTCTGTTTGTTGTTCTTTCTTGTTTATTGACTGCTGGTTCTTTCTGGCCACAAGACAGAGGTCACCAAAGGCAGGGGTTTGATGGGTGTTATTTAGGGAACAGGAGGACCTCAAATAGTGTGTGGCCCACAGCAGGTGGCTCACAGAGTTTGAGTGAACAGCAATCTGTGTAACCAGGACAAGCTTCTGAGCCTGGGGCCTTTGGCTTTTCCTTAAGGATAAGGCAAGGCCACTTTAAAGGATTATGATAAGGATGAACCAAGATACCACATGGAGTTCACTGAGTACAGGAAGTGAATGGAATGGAATCATTGGGGTTAGTTAATACCATGAGATAGCACATGGGACTGTGGGTGTCACCCAAATAGCACATACTTTTGTTCTTTCTTTCTCTGCTTTTGTCCTCTCTCTACGGAGTTTATATTCCTTTTTCTGAAAATGCAAGTTACACAGGTACAAAGTTTGGAGTAATAGATATAACTTTGAAAATTGAGAAAAGGAAAAGCAAGAATTTTCAATTTCTCCATTTACAAAACCAATGATTTCACTTATAATGTCACTGGAAGCAGTCAGTGGGTAAGTTCAGGTATTAACGTTCAATCTGTCTGAATGAGTCAGTCTAGATGGAAAAGTTAGCATCTTTGGACATTTTGGCATTTTCTATGAAAGAGCACAATTATTTCCTCTATGAGGTTACATGAGGATATTTCTTTGTGAAATAATCTCCCTTAAAAAGAATTGATTTTTTCATCAATGACAACTAGTAGATTTTTCTTTTTACCTTAAGTGGCAGGATGCTCAAAATTAATTTCAACATTTAATAATAATATTAGTTCTCAGTCTGTAGTAGTGGTTGCTCTCAGAAGCTTTTTTTTTTTTTTTTTTTTACTAATTTCTATATTTTGAAAAGAAATAGTATGTAAGTAAAGAAATGCATTTTGGAAATGTAATATGGTTATGGAAACCCTGTGGGTGAGTTTTCTGGAGGTATCAGCAATATAGACACTTGCTAATTTCCACTGTGGCACTTGCTGAGAACATCTCTGTGACCCCGAGCATGCTTCCCTTAGCCTTGTCTGTAATTTCCTCAGCTATTAAAGGAAGAGTTTAGACCTTGGAGGGTCGTTCTGGACACTAGGTGGACTGAAAATATATTCACTCTTTCAATGAGCTGATAAGCATGAAGCTTTCTCTTCTCATTCGACTGTGTCTCAATGCATTGAAGCAGGGATTTTTTTTCCAGACTTATTTTAAGCAACATTGCCTTCTGTCCAAAATGAAACTGACAGGGAATCCAAGTGCTTGAAACAGATCATTGCCAGCTACTGTGGTTGAAGTGAGGGGTAGGTTTGGGGTCAGAACCCTCACCTCTCCCTCTCCTCCTTCCCCCAAGGCACCTCTGAGGCACCCCTAGAGTTCCAGAGAACAGTTTGAAACCACAGTATTGCTTGACAGTAGCAGAATTAAATTCACTTCCTGAAATCTACCTGCCCTAAACCAAGTCTGGATTGTTTACTTCTCAAGGGCAAGTAGTACCCAGCACCTATTGAAAACATAAGTGTCTGTTCCATAAAAGAATGAACTAAATAGTTAGTTATGATTGCAGGGATCTGTGCGCCTCCAGCCCTTGAGCACACCTACCTGGATTTGTTCAACATCTTGCAGGACAACAGAATCCATGACTGCTCAGGGTCTACAGAGCTTGTGTTTTTCTTGCCTTTGTTTCAGGATCAGCCGTTTCTTCCCAGGTGATATAATTAACATTGCAAAACTTGGCAACTGTAAAGTTAATTTATTTTGAACATTAGGAGATATTTAAACAGTAGCTTGAGTATTAAATTTGTACTTCATGGGAATTGGGGAGGAAGAATAAAGGGAATAGGAGGGGAGAATTCCCAAAAATGTATGAAAGAAGGATGGAAAACATTGTTGAGTTTTTGCTAGGAAAACTACTTCTTTTCCCCCCAATTGAAGCACTGCTTTAAAGCATTGGCAGGCTTACAGAAGTGAAATGAAAAACAAATCCCACAAAAATCCTGGAGTACTGTAAAATAATGAATAAAGTAGTACAAAATGCTTTGATTTCAGTAATATTTTTCAATAAAGTTGGTGCATTCCAAACAGATTGTGTTTATCTTGAAGGCGACCCTCTGCACCATGGCTTAAGAGTTTACAACAACTTTTTGGTGGTCTTGGTTGTAATATGATAATAAAAAAATACTCATGTAGTGAAAAGGGCATGGGCTTTGAAAGTGGGCTGACCTGTGTTCAAATCCCTACTTCCCATTATATATCCTGAGCCTCTTTAAGTTAGTAGTCATCCTCCGTGGGCTGAATTTCTTTACCTGTAAAAATGCAAGGAGTAATGCCAACCTCACTGGGCTGTTGTGGAGTTTATCTGAGCCAATGTTAAATAGAAGCTGCCAGTAGGGTGTGTAGGCAGCAGGAATGAGCTTGTCTGGATAAAGACAGTGGTTTTGTATTTTTGTCCAGAGTTCTGTGAGATGCCTCTAGGATTACACAAGCCACAATATCCCAACAGCACAGAAAACTAAGGCTGTTTTCCCAATCTTTTTTCTGATTATAAAATGAATATATATTTACTGGAGAAAGCTTGAAAACTAAAGATGGATGTTAAAAATAAAAATAGAAATCACCCACAATCTCAATGAGATTGATATGCTTTTCTTTGTATATAAATACATGGAGGGGGGGCGGGATCTCCAAAAAAACCTGGAATTTATTTACAAAAATTGTGTATTTATTTTTACATGTTTAAACTTCAACCACCTTCAATATACACTCTGTTTGATGCAATACATCTATTGAGATGCTTTTTCCACTGCTCAAAATAGTTTTTGAACTCATCAGTGTTGATGCCTTTTAGTGTTTCTGTCATTTTTGGTTTCACTTCTTTCACAGTGTCAAAACATTTGCCTTTGAGGACTTTTTGCATCCAGGGAAACAAACAAACAAAAAATAGCTTGGGTGAGATCAGGTAAATAGGGAGTGTGGGGCATAGGGGTCTTGCTGTTTTTGGTTGCAAACTGCTGGACACTTAGGGCAGTGTGAGCAGGTGTGTTGTCATGGTGGAAGAACCAGTCACTTGTTCACCACAACTCAAGATGTTTCTTTTGCAAACTGTGACACAATATTCTCAAAAGTTAAAGATAAAAACTATGGTTGACTGTTTGATCTGGAAGAAAAAATTCTGAGTGTACTACAAGGGGCTCACCCTCCAAAAGATAATTTTGTGTATTTTTTGGGTCCCCCCTCTTAAAATTTTTTTGTTCAATTTCTATTTTCGTACAAGAAAGCAGGCCTATTCATTGAAATTTTCAAATGCATTAGAATATTATTGTACATAGTACTCTCTTCTCATAATTTTTAAAATATTCTTTTTATAAGTATTCATTGCTAAGCACTTAGAAAAAGTGAAGACACAAACCAAAGAAATAAAAATATCACCATTGATATCATTATACAAAAGTAGTCACTGCTGACATTTAGTCTTATATCCTCCCAATTTTTTCTCAATTAATATATACATACATTTAAACTTAAAAAAATTTTAACTGGGATCTTTTTGAATGATCAATGTTGTTGACTACTTTCTTTTGACAAATATTATATTGAGAATACTCTCCTATATTATTAATCATAATCTTTAATGATTGACATTATTTCATTATCATATATCACTTATTTTATTAAGTTCCTATCATTATGTAGATTTAAGAATTTTATTATCATAGATAATTTTTTAGTGAATATTCTAATAGCGAAGTCTGTGCTACATCGATGATGAATTCTTTCTGAAAGTGGAACTGCTAGTGGGCTTCCATGCATATTTCTAGGTCTTTTGCCAGCTTATTGTCTAGTAAGGTTATACCAATTTATACTTACTATACTGTATTAGTAGTACATAAAAATACCTTCTTCCTTGTACCCTTTGGTTGTTATACTGATAATACCATAAAAAAGGAAAACCTTGCTAGTTTGACAAAAAATATACCTTATTTGTAACTTCTATTTTTTATTAGTAGTGTATTTCTTCCATTTTGAATTGTCTATCCACATCTTTTAAATATTTTTCTTTTTCATACTGGTTTGTTTTGGTTAAACAAGTATGGAAAGTGAATAAAGTGTACCAATTAAAAGTACAGATCAATTAGTTTTGACAATTGTATACATCTGTGCAAACAACACCCAGATTAAGATATAAAATATTTCTAACACTCCAGAATAGAATAGAAACTCTAATGGTTTATTTATTTTTGCACTTCTACCGCAGGCAAAAAAAATTTATATACCTAGGAATGAATCTAACAAAAGTTGTGTAAAATCCATACTCTGAAAACTACAACACATTATTGGAAGAAATTAAAGAAGGAATAAATAAATGGAAGGATATGCTATGTTCATAGATTGGAATACACTGTATTGTAAACATGTCAATTCTCCCAAAATTCATCCAAAGACTAAATGCCATCCCAAACAAATTCTAACAAGCCTTTTTCTGTGGGGTCAACAGCTGATTCTAAAATTAATTTGAAAATTTCAGGGCCAAGAAAAGCCAAGGCAATCTTGAAGAAGAAATCTATGGCTTATGCTATCAGAAATCTAGATTTATAAAACAAAAGTAATTTAGACAAAAGAGCATTAAGGGTAAAAGACCTGAACAGACACTTCAAAAAGAGGTTATCCAAATGGATTATAAAGATATAGAATGGTTCTAAACTTCATTAATCATCAGTGAAATACAAATTAAAACTACAATGTGATAAAACTACACATTTGCCAGAATGACTAAGATTAAGGACAGACATACTAAGTGTTGGAGAGAAGTGGGGCAACTGAAACCCTCATTTACAGCTGACAAGGAAGTAAATTGGTAAACTTTAGAAAACTGCTTGGCAGTATTTATTAATTATAAACCTATATCTACCTATAATGCAGTGATTTCACTTTTAGGTATATATCCAGCAGAAATGCATATACATGTTTACCAAAGACATAAATAATGATGGCCATCATAGTACTATTTGAAGCCAGTGTTCATTAACGAAATGTCCACCAGTAGAATGGATAAACTGTAGCTAAGTCACACAGTAAAATACTATATGGGAAAGAGAATGAACAAATCACAACTACACAAAACCAAAATGTTCAAAAAAGAAGCCAGACACAAAAGATTATACCCAATATGATTTCATCTATACAAAATTCAACACTAGCCAAAATTATCCTTCTATACTTCTATAGGGGGATGAGTGGGGTTCTAGGCTGATGGTCATGTTCTATTTTTTAAGTAGGTACTGATTATGTGGGTGTTTTCTTTATGAAAATTCATTGAGTTGAACACTTACTATTTGTATACTTTTAACGTTGTATATTATTTCTGACCTTTTTTTCCAAGAAGAAAACAAAAATAAACACCTCAATAGCCAGTGTTATATGACCTTTTCGTTTTGTGTTTCTGAAAATCCTGAGGCCAGAAATGTTTTCTTTCTTGTGTATGATTATAGAATTTTTCCCTTACCTAAAATTAAATATAATTACCAGACTATTGTAATGTATTGGCTATTTTAATTAATATTTTCTGATCTCCAGGAGATCTTTGGATGCAAAGACTTTTTTTTTTTTGAGTTGGAGTCTCACTGTCGCCCAGACTGGAGTGCAGTGGCCACTCCTGGCCACCGCAGCCTTGCCTGTTGGGCTCCGGCGATCCTTCCGCCTCAGCCTTCCAAGTAGCCGGAATTACAGGAATGTGCTACCACGCCCGGCTGATTTTTTGATTTCTTGTAGAGATGAGATCAGGCAGGTCTCGAACCTGCGGGCTCAGACAATCCACTCACCTCAGCCTCCCAAAGGCGCGGGATTACAGGCTGAGCCACCAAGCCCGGCTGACCCAAAGACTTTTTTTTCTAGTTTTATAAACTTTTCTTCTATTATTTGTTAGATTTTTGTATCTTCCATATTTTTGGCTGTCTTAACTGACAATCCTCATAAGTAACAACTGAGTTTATTGAATCATTTTCAAAAAATTATTTCTCTTTGCTCTGGAAAAATTCCTTGACTTTATTTTGTATTTCATTGATTTAGAATTTTACGAATATTCAAGCTGCTATTCTTAGCTTTCAATTCAGTAACTGTGCTTCTCATCATTTAAAAATATTTCCTGATATCAGGTGTTCTTTTAAAATTATTTTTTGCTTTTGATATAGTGTTGAGGATACAAATTAGACAATTTCTAAAAGGTTTCCTTGCTTCTTGTGGTACCAGTCTCTTTAGAAGCATTTTCTGATTCATCAGAGTGGTCCTCTTGCTGCATATCAGAAATTTTTCTCCTCTAATTTATCTTTTTTCTTTTCTCCGTCTGTACATCCTTGTTGAGATGCTCAGAAATGGATGCCAAGATGGGTCCTGGTTACTCAGGACATCTTTACTGAGTGCCTACTATTTGTCAGTAGTGCTTCTAGGTGCCAACAGTAGAGTAGTGAATTCTCTAGAAACCATTCCTGTTGCTGTGATTCTTACAGCTGATTTAAAGAAGACTGACATTGAACAAGTGACTACAGGTATGGCGAGTACTGTGAAGGAAAAGAGGAAGACATTACAACCGAGGAATTTAACCTAGTCTAGCTGGATGATGCATGGAATATCCCGGAAAAACTCTCCAAAGAGGTGATGCTTTAAGCTGAAAACTGGAAATGAATGCCAAAGAGGAGAGTAAAATCAAGTCACTCCCACATGCAAAGGGGCTCACTAGCTGGTGTGGTTTCCTGAACTATGCTGTGGTGTTTGATCCTTCCTACATTTTAATGTAAATGTGTGTGTCCCACATATGAACTTCAAGGCAGGCAATTTGTGGGGTAGGATGCTGTCCCGATGCTGCAAATATTCATTGTCTGAGAACGTGAGTAAAATTTGAAATCCTCTCCCATCATCAGTTGCCAAAGACCTCTGAGGATGGTCTGTAGCACATTGTGTAACAGTGGCCATAACTCTAGCTCCTCTCTAGACAGATAGGGGGCCTGGGATCCTGACCTTGACAGGCATCTTACTCCACCAGTTTGCTGTGAGGAAACAGACATGTTCCCTGGGAACTATGCTTGTAGGAAGGGATTCCAGTATGTGTAGAATGTGCAAAGTGCAGCGAGCAGTTGAGAGGTAGGTTTATGATTGAGTTAGTCACAAAGTTGGACCACATCAGGGTTAAATAGGACGTTGTGGGCTGGCCCGAAATCCTCAAAACCATGTACAATACATTTCTTCCGGTAAATAGGTCCTGTGATCCAGACAAACCTTGAGAAGGCAGCACTCGTGGGACCTGCACACTTCCTGTGAAGTAGGAATGGCTTTTACGCTAAAAATCTTGTTTTCACATATTATGTGAAAGACCATATGCAAATATTGTGTGAGGATGATGGGACTGTGGATGGTTTTCTTCCACTGTTTTCCAGACAGATGATCCTGAATTGTGTTTGGAATTCAAATATAAGCCAAATTACCTTCAGCATTGAGGCATTATCACTTTTTCTGTTTCTTGAAGCCTTTTTTAGCCAGAGAAGCTTTTCCAGTTTCCTGAGCTAGCTCTTCCTGTTTCTGCAGAAAGCACCACATCCTGGGGGAAAGACTCACATATGCTCAAGGAGTTGAAAGTGAACAGAGAGAATATCTGCACTGGCCTCTTTTCTATCAATGCACACCATTGAGAGTGGGTGCAAATTTAAAAGGGTGGCAATATGGGTTTTGATCTTTGCCAATATCAGTTATGAAAAAGCTAACTCCCAGTCATAGACAGGAAACTCACTATCCAGCTTCATGGACCTGAACTTCAATAATTCAGTATTAGTGACTCTTCTCTCTGCTCATCTGATGTTTACAGTATCTGTTTGTGGACCAGCTTGCAGCTTGTAATAGCAGGTGCCTGACAGGGAATAAAGCCTATCGCCATTCACTGTCAAAAGTTATGCTGAGGGACGTAATCCTTAGAGCAAACTGTCTGACGGGGTATACATTTCATCCTTGAGACCCTAAAACACCCCTAAAGCAATGCTGTCAAATGGAGCATTCTGGTGGAAATTTCCTAAATCTCTGCTCTGTCCAATACAGTAACCACTAGCCACATGTGGCTATTGCATACCTGAAATGTGGCTAGTGTGACTAAGAAGTGCATTTAAATTTAAATTTAATTTAAATAAATTTAAATAGCGACAGGAGCCAGTGGCTACTGCATTGGAGAGCACAGCTCTAAAATCTAATCCTAAATTAAGGCAGATCCACATATAACCTTGGGGAGCGTCACTACAGGAAGTTCATCACTGGTGTAGGTTGAGGATGGTGTTCATTACACTACACTTAGAACTTTTTTATTTTTTGCCACACTGCACTACAGTATTTGTATTATATTTATATTATGTATCATTTTGCATGGCACCATGAACTAGAGGATTATGTCTTAAGTTACTTGAGAGAATATTTAACATAAAATGTAATATGCACTAATATAATAGAGAAATTACAGTCTAAATGTTTCATGTCGCATATAGATTGTATTATATTTATTTGATAACATTATATATAGGCTTTCTAGTCTATATTATAAAGACAATAATAATCTTGATTTCTTGCTTTCTTTTTTTCTATGAGACTTCATGGGGGAAGTTCTTTCCAGTTTTGAAAAAAGGAATAACTGAACTCTACTTACACTGATTTTTCACTTCAAGGATGATGGTACTCATGCATCATCATGTTTCTGTGCATCAGTTGTTGAAAAATTCAGATCCAAATCTGAGGCCCACCCTTGCATCTCTGGAGGCCTTCACAACATCCATCTTATGTTTTCACTTCATTCTTGGCTCAGTTGTACTTTCTCATTAAGTGGAGGGACAAGCAGTGTTCTCTGAAAATAACTCTGGGTGCTCAACTCGGCTTGTCTAGTAGTGAGCTAGCAGAGACTGGGCAACCCGCACATTTCCCACCTCCAGCAGGAGGAATTTTATCAGTTTAACTGATCGCAACCTCTCCTTATCAGAAGGGGCTACAATTTCCCTCAGATCCCTGCAGCAGCCAAGTGCCAGCATCTCCCAGCAATCGCTGTAGATAGTGTGGCTCCAAGCTCTGTAAGACCATGCCCATGCTTCCAGGGTAAGAATGTAGACCAGAAGTATCCCTCCTCTGGAACACAGACGCACTGTGTGTTCAACAGCCTTGACCACACCCTGACAGTTCTCTAGATGGAAAAATAAGAGCGGAGGCTACTGAGTCTTTTTTCGTGATCCTCAGTTTGGAAATATCCCCACCCCTTTTCTTTATTCCATAGGCGTGATATTGAGGTATTTGCCTTTATCCTTGCAATATATCTCATCTCATTTTCTTACTTAATCAAATTATTATTATTATTATTTTGAATTGGAGTCTCACTCCGTCGCCCAGACTGGAGTGCAGTGGCAGCTCCCGGCCACCACAGCCTCGACCTGCTGGGCTCCGGCGATCCTTCCGCCTCAGCCTTCTGAGTAGCCGGAATTACAGGCGCGCACTACGACGCCTGGCTCATTTTTTGATTTATTGTAGAGATGAGGTCTCGCTTGCCCAGGCGGGTCTCGATCTTGCTGTGGTGTGTCGATTTTGCAAGCTGCATTAAAACAACTCTTTAGGAAAAAAGGCAACAAAGTACCATTTAAATGAATTAAAATAAATAAAGCATGGCAGAATGGGCTCCCCTTCTCCCGCCCACCAAGGCCTCACTTCCAGGAGGTTGGCTGGGGAGAAACAAGCGGGGCTGTCTTTATTCATTGACAGGCAAGTGACAAATCGTCATAGTCTAGGAATCAGGCCCAAATCCCCACCAACCCACAGGCTCTGTAGTTGGATTATACTGCTTGGGTCAGACGTAAAGAACTAATAGAATGTTCTTTGGGATTCTAAATTTGTTTTTGCCTATTCACTGGGAAAGGGTAGGCCTCTTCTTCTCTGCCCATCCTTTCCTTCCGCTGCCCCAACTTATTTCCATCAGAAGCCTGGAATTTAGAAAAGATTCAATAAATGCTGCTTGTGATTATCGCTTGTTGTGCTTCGTCCATTCCACTGTCTCTTACAGCTAAGGCCATTCTGGGACTTGGAAACCTCCTTTTCTACACAAATCTCTGAAGTCAGTATGTGGGTGCCACTATTAGACCACACTGTGATTCTTCAGACTCAAATAAAAAATACAAGACTTTCCATCCTTCCCACCCGCCCTAAGAGTTCCTCCTTCCCCGTCAAAGGAAACACTGTTTAGAAAAATCAGGCCAAGATTGCCCCAGAGAGAAAATATGTTTTGAGTCTAGTGAAGGCCTTCACTGAGTGACATTAATTATACTCATTTAGATTTGACATTATTAATTAACCTTCTCAGCTGTTTATATTATAGCCTCTTATTAAAACAATATGATTAAAACAAATAATTAAAGAATATTATTACCACCTTAAATATGTACACTATTTAAAGCTTACAAAAGGCTTCTTTCCACAATCTTCTTTAATATGTAGATCTATTCTGTAAAGTTAATATGGCAACACCTATTCTTTATTTCTTCATTTTTTATTGTGGTGAAATATATATAACATAAAATTTACTGTTTTTCTTTTTTCTTTTATTATTATTTTTTTAATATAAAGATGTGGGGTATAATTCAGGGTTAGGTATACAAACATCGATTATGCAGGTACCCTTGTTGATGAAATATGCCCTTTTTTCTTTTTTTTAAGTGTACAATTCAGTGGCATTAAGTACATTCACAGTGTTGTGCAACCATCACCACTATTCATTTCCAGAATGTTTTCATTATTCCAAACTGAAATCCTGTACTCATTAAACAATAACTCCACATACTCCTCTCTTCCTGATCCTGATAACCTCTAATAAACTTTCTATCTTTATGAATTTAACTATTCTAGTTACCTTCTATAAATAGATTCATACAATAATTGTCCTTTGGCCTCTGACTTCATTCACTTAGCAATATGTCTTCAAGATTCATCCATGTTGTAGCATGTCAGAGTTTAATTCTTTTTAAAGGCTGAATAATATTTCATTATATGTAAACACCACATTTTGTTTCTTTGTTCATCTGTTGGTGGACATTTGGGTTTTTTCCTATCTTTCAGCTCTTATGAATAGTGCTGCTATGAACACTGGCAAGCCTAATTCTTATTTGGTAATCATGGTTAAGAGATCCTTCTTGTTCCATGGAAGTAGAGCAGTGGTTCCCAGCCCTGACGGCAAGTAAGAATGGCTTGGGGGGTTAACCAAACAACCAAAAAAGCACATCCAGGCACCACTCTAAAGCAGCAGAATGTCAGAGTCTCAGAGGGTGCAGGATGGTTTAACAAAGTTCTCCAGTCCATAGCTCCCCCCTGGGGGGAGCCCAGGGGATCCCCAGCTGGGCTGCTCAGGACCCCTTGTGGGCTTCCTCCTTCAGGTCTCCTCTTTCCTGACAAAAACTCCCTCACAATCGGTGCAGCAACTCAGAGCCTCCTTGGGGCATGTCAACCCATAACTCGAAGGAGGAAAAATAAAGCAAAGATTTTAAAATCAAAACTCAAGCTTAAAAAAACAAAGAATGTTCTCAATACCATGATGCCAAATGCTGGTTTGTTGGCTAAATATATGTATCCATTTGTTTCTTGCATTTTAATCATCTCATTTTAATAACATACCACAATACAAACAATTGTGTGGGTTAATTCAGCTCTGTTTAAGAAATCTTGTTCTGTATGCCAAAGCGTGTTGTTCTGTCTAGTTAAATGCTCATGCATTAAAATGCTAATAATTAAACTGTTACAATTGACTAATGAACTCTGCCAGCGATAAATGATGGTCTTGTTAGATTCACTGCACAGCCAGCCTCCCTTTGTACTGAAAAAGTTAAAGGTTAAAGCGCTCTTGAAACCAGTGAGTGGGTCTAGAAGCAATTACAATTTTTCCTTGAAACTAATAGTTGCTACAATAATGTTTCAATTCCAACCCAGGCAGAGTAAAAAGAATAAAAGGGGAGAGAGAGAGGATGACACTGAGCTCTATTCATGGACTAGGATGTAGAGCTTTCTTTGGCCCATGAGGCAGATGGTATGGTTATTCAGAGTAAAAGCTTACTTAGTTACAAACATCCTTCTTCGAACCTCCTGAGAATGCAGACCGGAATGGTGATTTTTCAGGACACAACAGCAAGTGATCCACGCTTCATAGTACTATTTGGAGCACAATGGGTAAGCTATGCAGGAAGTTTCTCCCCAACTCTCTGTGTGATTTTGGGGAAGCAGCGTAATCTCTCTGGATCTCAATTTTCTTATTTTAAAAGGAGGATCATAAGAGCTCTCTATGGAGAATATTTGTTTTGTTCTGCTGAACAGCCAGTTCCCATTCTTTCAGTAATAGCCTCCAATTTTCCGTGCAGAATCCTTGCTGCTTGGCACTCAGATCACAGGGTTTGGTGGGAGTTATTCCAACCCCCATACTTTAGGGGTGAGCTTGTGACACAGGCCTGGCCAATCAGAGCAGAGCATTTCTCTGGCCACAAATGAGCCTAGCCAGAAGCAGTCAGAGCAAATCTTGTGGTTCTAGGTTCCAGCCAGGGCAATCTAGAAAGAAGCATCCCTTCTGCAGTGGATTGGGTCCTAGAAGGACGTAAGTCTAGAGCGGCTGGGGCCTGGGCCATGAGGAACTTCCTGTCAGAAAAAACAGAGCTGAAGTGGATAGGCAGATTCCTGAGGAACCCAGCCTTCCTCTGGGACTTTTCAGAGATATGAGCCCACATTTTCTTTTTATTCTCCCCGCAAACCAATTTGAGTTGAGTTTCTGTTGTAGGCCACCAACAGAATATCTCAGAGGGTGACTGACTGTGAGCTTTAGGAGAATGAATGAAGGTATTGTTCTATAGAAGGGTAATCAGTAGACAACCAATAAATGGTAATGGATATCATTAAAGGGAAATCAAGAAATTGACCACGATATCCCCTTCTGATGTGCTCTTACACAGATCATCAAAACCATGGGGCAGGGTGAACTAAAATTGTACAAATCCAGCAGAGAAGATAAAAACCATGTGGAAAGGCTGGTAGTGAAAAACCACCAGCATTCAGGGACTTCCTTTCCTAAGGGCACCATGCCCTTTTCCAAGTATCCATGTTTTTCTAGAGAAAATAATGGCTGATTCTGCTGAGAAAATCAACCAAGATCATGAACTCAATTCATTCCCAATATGCCTCAGTCATTCTGCTTGACCTTTGAACTCAAACTTCACAGTGGCCACACTTAACCAACTAACCAGGTTCCAAGTATTTGGTTCAAACCTGCTTTTGGAAGGCTTACATAGAGGAAAAAACTTAGAATCTCAAATCAGACTACTACCCAGGTGACTTTAAGTAGGTCACTGCCCCTCTCTAAGACTCCTCACCTCTAAGATGAAGATTAAAATCCTTGTCTTCGTATCAGAGAGGCTGTGGGAGTAGGTAGAACTATGAGAAAGAATAGTGATTAACCACAGATGTGGAGGTTCTCCAGTTCCCACAGTGTTTTTCCATCTACACGTGTTCAGCAAAAGACAATATGAATCAAATATACAAATAATACAAATACAAGGGGAATATTTGTGTCTGCTCATTCCTTGCATTTTCTGTCTCCCTAATGAGTTAATTTTGGATAAATATTTACTGAGCATCTACTATATGTGTGTGACCCTGTGTTGGTGCTGGGGATACCACCATGAAAAAACAGGTGTGATCTCAGATTTTATAGTGTATAGTCTAATGGGTGCCTCCCAATAAAGCCACCGCAATAAATGTGTAGTTACAAATATGATGAGTCTTATGAAGAATGGAGAAGATGTGAGAGAATAAGAAGGACCTGTGCCTGGATTGTTATGGAGGGAAGGGCCGCTGGAGCTTTCTGAGTATATAGCGTTTGATCTGAGATGTAAAGAATGAATGAGAGTGTGGTCATGGGTGGGCATGAAGAGAGGTACATGGGCGCAAAGGGGAGCCAGGCTCAGAGCTCCTGAAAACAGAGCTCAGGTCTTCACTTTATAGTGTCTTGTCTTCCCACCCCACCATCCACGCCCTCCTCCTCCGCTCCCCCCGTAACACCCAGGGTTCCTGGCACAGTTCAGGGCACAGACTGACTTTTCAGGGGGAATCATGTGGTGGCCCCCTGGGGTCTGTTTATCTACATTCCCATTTTATTCCCTCAAGATCAAAGTTGGATTCCTTTCCATCCCCGATGAAGTTGGGCATGAACAAGCAACTTGCTTTGACAGGTGGGATGTGGCCAGAGGGGATGTCATTCCTGCAGAAGCTTGAGGATCTGGGGCTCAGTTCACCATGCTCCCCGCCCCGCCTGCCACTGGATGTGTTCTGAGTGAGGTTCTGTGCATCTGGGTCCCCAAGGAAGAATGCTTACAGACATGAAATATGAGCTAGAGATGATGTGTGCTACACTCAGGCACTGAGATGTGTTTCGTTTTGACAGCACTGTATAGATTATAATATACTATACAATTATAATATGATGGTGATGTTGAGGGTGTGGAGAAGTGAAACAGGGAAGAAGGTGTGTTACTGGGGTTGCTGCTGTAGATCACAGGGTCTCAACTGCCTGAACCTCAGGGAAGACCGAAGACTGCCTCCTAAAATTTTCTGGCTAAAGGACAGGACCGTGGAGCACTTATCCACAGCCTCTGTCCTCTGTTGCTCAAGGGTTGCCCCAGTGGGGCTCATTCTCCCACAATTCCACACTGCCCTTGCTGGTGGACTCCATGAGAATCCCTGATTTTGGAGAAGGTTCTGAAGCAGAAGAGGTGGGCAGGCCTTGAGATGATATTTTGCCAGCATGCAGAAACTACCCACTGCATTTGGTGACATCAAAGATAAAGTCAGAGACAGCCTGAGGGGATGTGACACAAGACACCAGCAGCATCTGCCACAGTCTGACTTGCTGCATTACCACCCCTCCTTTTCACGTGTGCCTTGAAAAGAGCCTGAAGGATGAGGTCACACAGCACTGAGGATGCTGACCACGAAAATCCAAGAAAGGTGCTGCTTCAGGAACTGAAGGTAGGTGAGTTCTAATGTCACCTCCTTCAAAAAGTCCTCTGGTATTCCTTCTGCTGAAATATTATTGCTTTTTTCTGATCTTCCCTCTGAACTCTGTTTCTGTTCCCAAGTAGAGCTGTCTGCTCTTCCCATGACTGCCCATGAGCTTCCCTTACTAGACTGTCATAGAGTTGAAGGCAAGTTCTTACTGGCTTGTGTTAGAAAGCACTTTCACAATCATTACTGCAATTCCACTGATCCTTTCTATCAGGCTGCATCAAGAGGGAACCAATAGAAGACATGCAATTGATTTTAAAGCCCGCAGTAGCTTTGTTGTGGTTTTTAGAGGACCACTCCCTGGCTGGCATTATTTGGATAATGTTATATTCTCCATTTTGGCTTGTGACCCCACATGGCCCATCATATCCGGGCAATCAGTGGGAAGATGGGGAAGTACAAACTCCCATCTCTCTACTCTGGCAGCCCACATCCTCCTGAGAAACCTGGGTTCCTGCTCAAGACCCTTTCCTAGGGGAGAATCAAACAGAGAGGAGAAATGAAGGGCAAGGCTGACACAACTCAAAAGCATGTAGAGGGACAGTTGTATCTGCTAACAATTCCTCTTTACTACCCATCTTAGCTCAGTCCTGACTTCCTTAGGGTGCACTCCCCTCCCCCAACTAGATCAGGCCAAAGCCTTTTGTCATCGTCTTTGCTGACACCAACTACTGCTCTTTTGTGGCATTTGACACAATTGCAATTTTATAGTTTTTCATGACTCTTTAATTCATAGTCCTTCACAAAATGAAAAACTCCATAAGGTCAAGAACCATGTCTGTTTTCCTTCCATCCATCCATCCATCCATCCATCCATCCATCCATCCATCCTCCCATCCATTCATCCATCCATCTTCCTATATCCATCCATTCATCCATCCACCCATCCTTATATTTCTATATTCACCCAAAATAATATTTTTAAGTGCCAACATGTGCTAGGCACTGATGTGGCCACTAGGGAAACTGCAATGAACAAAGCAAAATATCTATATGTATGCAGCTTACATTTTTATAGAAAGAAAGAGACAATTATTAAGTCAAATAAATACAGAGAATGTCAGGGATAATAAGTGCTATGAAGAAAAATAAAGTAAGGTTGGGGAGAAAGAGTGATGGACAAAGGGGTGCTCCATCATCAGGACTTCTGAGAAGCCTACAGACTGACTTCCAGAAGTCCTGGCCATTACTGGTCACCAGCTGGCAGCCCACTCTCTCCTGAGACCCCTGGGCTCCTGCTTCTGTCCCCTTCTTGGGAAAGAAAAACGCGAAGAGAGAGAAATCAGGAGTGAAATTCTCAGCATGCTGCAGAGTGCTTGGCATATAGTGGGCACTCAATGAATATTAGCTGAATGACTGCATGGATGAATAGGTGGACAGATGAAGAAGTGTTACTGGAAAATTCTGGGGTGGGCTGGAGGCTAAGAGCAGCCCCACCCCCATCTAAAGGAGGTGGGTGTGTGGAATGTGAGTACCTCACCCTGACCTCTGCCTGCTGCCTTTGAGGGATATTCTGAGAAAAACGAGACACATTTGGGTGGCACCTAGAGGACTCCCTGAGTCTCCTGAAACCCTCTGACACCCAACCCCACCTACTCACTGGCACAAAAGGCAATGAAGTCTGAACCCAGAGTCAGTATCCAGGCCCAAAGCCTTGAAGCAAAGGGTGGGGTCCCAGGGTGAGTTTCAAACCTGGGCAACCACAGAAATGCTTCTTCCTAGATCCACTGGAGTGCAGCAAGGGTCCAACTGGAAGCCACAGTAGAAGTTAATAAGAAAGCCACACTGTGTACTTAATGACGTTTTTAAGTCAATTATGAAACAGTCTCATTGATCATTTAACATCCTGAAACCTTTACAGATTAAATTTATTAAAACAAAAACAACTCTCACAGTCTGTTAACTCCATAAATATGTTTTAAACTTGTTTTTGAATGCAACAATAAGCAGTGTGTGTGTGCACGTGGGCACACAATTCAACGTCACTACTTGAAAACAAGCTGTTCTGCATTTGAATGGCGTCCACTTGCCCCTTTGCAGAAACACTGTCTGTTTACAAGGTCAGTGTCAGCCATCCCATCTGGGGTAGGCAGCAGCCTGGATAAAGTTGCCCAGTGTGTCTGGCCCTCCTGGACCCACAGGGTGGTGACTCTGGATGTGCCACCCAGCTCAGGAGTAGCTGTTGTGGTGGGGCAGAATTCGTGGCTAATGATGGTAGCAAGCAGCAACAATGGGAAAGGGACCATGTGAATGCAGCCATCCAAAGCCCCAGAAGGCAAAGGCACCCAGGAGCCAGAGTTGTGAGGCCTCACCAAGGAGGGACGCTGAAGCAGTCCCCAAATACCAGGCTACCCGGAGAATCTGGCAATGTTCTACGATAGTGAAGGGCTGTTTTCTTTTATGCCAGTGACGTGGAAACAGGTCCACAGGAGGGGGCTCTGTAAGATCCACGAATTGAACTGCTGAGCCATTTCCACACCAGCCAAGTCCATTCTTTACTTCTGTTTTAGGAACCCTGTTTGGAGAATGATGCAGGAACCCTGGAAACAGGCCAGAGGGAGGTGACAATCATGTGGAAGTGACGCAAGGAAGCAGGGCTGGGATGTGGAGAGATGGGAAAGACTTAATAAGTAACCACTTTCAAGTCTGCAGAGGATTCTTATAAGTGTGTGGCTCACCAGACTTATTTCCACAGATAATAATGGTAGACTAGTTTAAGTACTTATTTTTTATAAAGCTGGAGGAAATTAAGTTAGACCTGAGGAAGGCTGCCTTGAAGTAAAGGTTATTTATCATGACAGTAATCCTCTGATGGAGATTGTAGGATCTGTCTCTTCCTGAAAACCCTTAAACTGTTTTCTGAACAACAAGTCATGCCTTCACTGCAAAACCAAGACCCAGTCTGGTCTGACAATTAATGAACCGAAAACCCTTCCTTCTTGTTTCCCATCTTATGTTTCTGTATAATTTCATTTCTTGTAGTCAAATACAGCTGTAATAAATTTTTACTTTCAAATAAAGATTTTTTTCTGATTACATGCATATTCAGCTCATTTGGAAAATATAGAAAATCATAAAGCAGAAAAATAATGGAAATATTCACTCATATAGGTTCTTCCCAGTCTTTCTTTTCTGGATACAAATACATAGAATTTTTCTATGTAAGGGTCTGTACCTTGAATATTTTTAACTTACTCCTGTTATAGAATTACTCTCCATGTGCAAAAATCTTCAAATCTTTTTCCATATCAAATAACATGCTTCTCTTTTTTTGTTTACAAGTAAAATACCATACAAAGTAACACAACATATTTCAGTATAATAGAAAACATTGAAGATACCACACCTCCCATAAGCCCACCCTCCAAGATAATCACTGTGGACTGTTTTAGGCACATCCCAAATTTCAAAACATTTTTGGTGGCCATACCACACTTTCTTTACTTCTCTATCCACATTGTTGAGCCTTTACATCTTTAGTTTTCACTGGATTTCTGGTTCTCTTCATCTTCACGTATTCACTGTTTATTTGTTCATTCATTCATTAATAGGTGTGCAGCAACCTGTACACTGTTCCAGGTAAAGAGAATACAGCAGGGAACAAAACAGACAAAACCCCATGGCCTTACAGGGCTTACAGTTCAGTAAAGGGAAAGGAGACCATAACCAAGTAAAACATATAGCCTGGCAGATGGTGGTATGTGTCATGGAGAAAACCTGACAGGAAAGGTGGCAGAGAGCACAGGTAGGGCTGTCTGGAGGGGCTGCCCTGTGAATTCCTGGGCCTGAGCAGAGCACCAAGTCTTGACCTCAGTCAAGAACACCAACTGACCTACTCATAGTCCTATGAGGGCCTTACACCTTTCTCTCTGGGACAACAGTTATGGACATCTCATACCTGATCTCAACCTTTCTCCTTTCCCATTTCTGTCAGAGTTGAGTCTGGAGAATTTTACCTCATGTTTTTTCTTCCACATGAAAACTTTCTGGGAACTAAAACTAACACCAGCTGTTTATCTTGCCCAATTTCTTGCTTGCTCAGCACGTATCACAATGATAACAATGCAAGCTGACTGGCAGAGACCAAAATCCCCATGAGTTGAACGGAGTCACTCCCTCAGGACCTTGATTCTTCCTCAGACTGGGCCTTCCACAGCCCCAAGACCTAAGCAGGCCAGTATTGTGGTTCCAGGTGGCCAGATGGGGAAAATAGGCCATGCTGTCCTTGTCTAGCCATCAAAGGACCCCAAAGGGCATATTGCTTTCCCTGAGTCTGCATGAGGAATGCATTCCACCCATATCACGCTTGGGCCTCACCTAGCCTCTGACAGGAGACACCTGTAGTGCCTCACACAGGTTACCCGAGGCGGGTCCCAGCTGCCCGGCCCAGAGTCCTGAGAAAGTGCCCCCGTGGCCCTTGCCCACACTGGAGGACAGCCAGCGGCTCAGAAGCGCACCTGTTTGGATGACAGAGAATCACTTGATGCTTCACTTAAAATCACCAGAGAATGAGCATATCGGAGCATTAAAAACTGTCAAGTTGATACTTTTCAGAATATGTCCTCGGCAAAAAAATCGGTTTTTAAAGTATTAAGATGCAGAAAGGAAAAACTATCTCCCTCACACCCCCCCCCCCCCCCCCCCCGGCCTCTCTTGAGTATCCAGGCCTGGACAGAGTGAGTCTCCCATAGGGCTCTAACATATGTGCATGTTCTTAGGAATTGTATTGTTTTCATGGAGAGTGCATGTACTTAGGAATTTTATTGTTTTCATGGAGATGGAATCCTACTTTATAAAATTCTCTTAACCCACCTTACTTTGTATGCTTGATGGCTCTACAAGTCAATGAATCTGAATTGACTTCCATCTACTTTTTTATGCTTATACATACCCACACCTGTATAATTTGCACATTTAGGATCTTATTACATATACTGTTTTTAAGTATAGCCATTTTACAGACTTGCTTCCCCCACTACTTCCCCACCACTCATCTCCCTAAATGTATGCTCACAGCCTGTTTTGTGTCCTCCTGTACCTTGCTCTATGCTTATATAATCATATATAGACACACGTGTAAACACATGTGCAAGAAACATACGTATTTTATATGCACTATTGCATCTTGCTTTTCTCATCAATACATCACAGAAACCCCCTCAAATCAAACCATGGAGCTCTTATTCTCTCACAGTGGAAATGAACCCTAACTTACTTGAACAATTCTCCCACTAGGGAAGAATTTATTTTATAAATAAATAAAATGTAATTTTATTTCTTGACCATGATAAACAGTGCTCTGCTAAACACCTTTATGTGTTTATAGGTAGACCTGTAGCTTTAGGCAACTGTGCTTCTACTTCTAAGGAATAAATTTACAGGAGAGAAAATATCTAGACTTTGGGATAATTTAAGACTTAAAAAATTTAAGGGAAATAAAGTAGAAAAGGAAAACAGTGGATGCGTGTGATGTAAACCCTGAGATTGGAACGTCTGGGGTTGGGACACTGTCCATGATCTCATTTTTCTACCCTCATTCCTGAGTGGTTCCAAGTGTTCCTTCTGCTACCTGTAGTCAGAGTCACAGCAATGGGGCCCAAACTACTCAAATTCCCCCTGAGGCTAGTATTGGAAAAACAAGCACTGCAGTAGGAGGTAGGGGTCCTTACTCGGAAAGTCACCCAGCTTCCTGCACCTTTCTGGATCTCCGTCTCCAGAGGAACCCAGCAGAGCTGCCAGGGAGGGCTGCTGTGGGGATCCTCGTGACTCTGTCAGGAGGTGAACTTTGGGAGGCTGCAAAGCATTGTGTCCCAGCAAGGTCACTGTTGACACCAACTTGAACCTCTTCTCTCAGAAGCCTTGGCAGAAACTCAGCTCCATCCAGGATCTTCAGCTCCTACCCATGCATACTACGGTGACCTTGTTGGGATATTTGGCTTCACTTAAAGTGACTGCTTGGAACATGGCTTCTCTCTTTTCTTTGACGGAAAAAATTACTGCAATTGAACAGCATAGTCACCTTCCATTTTAACATTAACAAATGAATGAGTCATGATGGATGATAAGGGCATAATTACAAATACTTAGGGTGACTTAGAAATCTTTTTTTCAAACAGGCTGATACAATCTCAACTCATCTCTTTGGCAATGTTGTTCATTAGCCACAAAACTGGACCAGGATGAGCCTGGAGTGGGATAGGGCGAGGACAGGCAGGTGTCCAAATACTTGTCCCACATACACAATTGTCTCAATTCCTTCTTGGGTTTATAAATAACAAGTAACATTTCTTTCTCATAGTTCTGGAAGCTGGGAAGTTCAAGATCAAGATGCTGGCAGATTCAGTGTCTGGAACGGGCCTGCTTTCTGTTCCATAGATGGTGTCTTCTTGCTGTGTCCTTACACAGAGGAAGGGGCAAGGAAGCTCTTGGGTCTCTCTCATATAAGGGACTAATCCCATTCATCAGGACTCTGCCCTCATGACCTAATCACCTCCCAGAGGTCCCATCTCTAAATACCACTCCCTTGGGGGTTAGGTTTTCAACATATGAATTTTGGAGAGACACAAACATTCAGACCAGAGGAAGAGTGGAAGCTTGGACAGGAATAATATGCTAAAATTTGGCACAACCCCTCCCTCCCCCACCTCCACCCTTCACATATACTGCAAAGGGTACCACTGGTTTTTAAGCCTGCTTGCTATAACCTGGGGAGAGTGGGTAGAGACAGATGCAATATGAGGCATGTTTGCTTTTGAGACAATGGAGAGGAAAGGTGGTTTCATGCAGCCAACTCCAGAGAAAAGGTCCCTGGCACATTGATCAAAATCTCAAAGCATCACAGAACCTCCTGGCATAAAACAGGAATGAGTGAAGGGACCTGGACTCTTACCATTGTTCTGCCACCAATAGCTTGAGGACTTACATGCAGGCCACTCATTTCTCTAGGCATACTGGAGCATTAAAAACTTTGCCTGGAAACTGAAGTCATTACACTGAATGACTTCCAAAGCCACTCTCCACTATGAAACTCTAGGGTTTTTTTTTTTAATGAAAAATAACATTTCTAACATAATATAAGCAATCGTATTTCTTATAGAGAAATCAGAAAATACAGGTGGGCCAAAAAAAGAAACTGGAAAAAGTAATAAACCTGAAACCATATTTCTGAGCAGTAAGCATTCCTAAACTCATATGTAGCCATTTAGACCTTTTAAAATACGCATATGCATCTCTTCGTATTTATATATAAAATACATACGTCTAGTAAACAAGAAGTCATACTAGATGCATAACATTATAATATACCAACCTTTAACTTAACATGCCACATGAATTTTTTCATATCACAATCAACCCCATTAAAATGCCTGTCAAGTACTTCAGGGTACAGATGTTCCAAGCTTGATCAATGCTGGACATTAAAGATGTTTTGTGTTTTCCACTTTAAGCAATAATGCTGTGATGAACATCTCAGTCATTACCTCTTCACACACATCCAGCAATTATGTCCTTCATTGTGATTGTCAGAAATGTATAAATAGGTATTGTGTCCTAAGATCAGAGGCTAGGTTGGGTCCTACATGTCAGGTGAGTGAGATGCTCCTAACTGTGTCTCTTAGAGGACCTGCCGGGTGGTGAAGTGCTCATGAGATGTGTCTCAATTTCAAGTGCTCTAGAGCCTGCAAAAGTTTTCAGAGATGTGCATTGAGTTTCCGTGTTACTGAGGGGGAGGGGTGTAATCTTGTGTTCCCTGGAAATTAAGAGATTGTTCTTTGATAACAATCGCTGCCCAACTATTCCCCGAGGAAAGATCTAAAGGGTTCTCCTTCATTGATTCTTGGAATGCCATTCCATTACTCTTCTTATTAGGAAAGGGGAGGAATAAAAATTGAGGTTTCATAAACAAATACTTGCAAGATTATTGAGATAATATGTGAAGGACATTTGAGTGCCTTCATGAATAAAAAAATAATGTGGAATAAGAATGGAGCCAGTGGGTTTTGATAACTTATCACATGTTGGTAGTGCTAGTTCCTTAAGTATGGCTTGTTCTGTGCTTCAGGAGTCCGTCTGTACCTATTTCACAGTTGGCTGCCCTCAGGACACAGAGGTCCAAACAATAGGTCCAATGCTATGCAAGAGAGCCTCAACAGAGCTGGAATCTCATCCCTCATCTGTGGGTGACCATCCCTGCCTCACCAGCTCAACTGCTGAAAGGTTGGAATGAGGTAATGTCTCAGAATGTCTTTGTAAACTATAAAATATTATATGTCTATGTGAGAGATTACTATGACTTATAAAGTTAAGTTATAGCAAATTTTAAATAAAAAGCTCAAGTGGCCAAGCTACAGAACACTAACTTTTCATACTCATTTTTCCTAATAGGACAGTAATAAGAATCATGAACATGTATTGAATTTTGCTACGGGATCTAAGTGCTTCTATGATGTTAACCCATTTAATCCCCACAAAAACTGTGAGGTAGATGCTATGATTATTCCCAGCTTACTGATGAGAAAACTGGGGCACAGAGAGGCTAAACAATTTCCACAAAATCATACCATCTATATCTGCCAAGCTGGCTGGCTCTTATAGCCTACGGTGTATTGCTAGATCACATAAAAATGTGTGCATACCCCCAAAAGAGGTCTTGGGCTTGATCTGACCATTAATGTGCCTTCAGAAAGTCTAAGCCAACCCAGAGACTTGGTCCTCTTTTGCCAGAACAGAGGACCGGTTGGGGTCCTCCAGCAAGCTGTGGTCTCTTCCAGAACAAAAAGGGTTAAGCTGACCCGTGACCCAGAGGACCCTGTGATATTTTCCTTCTGTGCCACATATGTAGATGCGCTCTGAAGATGACCATATCCCTCATTGAAAACCATGAATTTTTATGAAGCCAGCCCAGAATTCCCAGAATTCAGTTGGGTGCACTTTGCAGACCCTAAAATGCTGTCACCATGGAAGGTTTCATTGCTTGCACCTGCTAAAACATTTGAGGCATTTGAGAGGCAGTGAAACACATTTGCTTTTCATTTTATCTGACTTTGGAAACCTTTGAAGTGTTTAATAGTAGAGCCCAGGAAAGATCTCCGCCTCTTAATCATTTACTCGTAAGGCACATTCTCGGCTGGTAGCCTGTCAAGCAGAAACTGAGCTGAGCCTAGTTTTATTAAGTGTCACATGCCCAGTCACTGTTCATTAAAGGTGTTTTAAGGTTTAAATTATGTAATTTATGAGAAAAAGAAATAAAAATTCCATTGTTTTATTAATATGCAGCCCAGGATCTCTTGCTTATAACAAACTTGAAGGAGAGTTGGGCTAAAGGTCATGAGGGGAGGCTGGAGGTGGCCTTCCCAGCTTCTGGCCTCCCACGTACACGCTGCCTAACCCCAGAAGCCAGACAAGTGGGCAGAGCTCTGGGAAGGGGTCACCTGCCACCCCGACTTGTCCTTCAGGTTTCCCGTTTCCTGAGACCTAATGTAACAACAAAGCTACATTCATCCTCTATTTCCATCTCCTCTGCCTCTTTCCCAGAAAGTTCTCAGAAAAACACACAGCAGGAGAAAGCATTCCTGGAGTGACCCCGGGTGACTTGGGAATCACAGTCATTGAGACTCCAGTGCCTGTCTCTCAAGAGAGCTGGAAAAGTGCTGGGTGCTGGACACTTGTCCTTGTGCCAGGCCCTCGACCATCTGCTCTAGCTAAATAATCTTACTGAATCCTGACCATGTCTGAAGGGAAGGCATGACCCCATTTTACTGAAAAAGAAACAGAGGAGCTGGCCCCAGAGAGACCCAGGTCCTTTCCCCTCTGGCAAAAAGGACACTCTAAGCCCAGATCAGCCTTCTTGGAATCAATCCATCGGACCTGCCAGGAGGTGTGGGTAGACAGGGCAGTGAGTGCCTTATCTGGTCTTGCAGGTCTGTGCAGAGGTCCAGCACTTCCCCGCAGGTTAGCTGCCTTCACCAGGGACATTTTCCTTCTAGAGATTCTCAGTGTGTCATCAGAGTATTTACAATTTCTAGTCCACTGGGGGATTTGCAGGAGGTTTGGTGGGAACCTAGCCCCCTCCACACAAGGCCCCATTTCCCTCCCCAGCTTCTGAACCAAGGACACAGTCTTACCTGCCTTAGATGGCTTTGAAATCCTCCAGCAGCAGTTCCCTTATTCAGTCTCCCTCTGATCATCAAATAAGGCATTCAGAGGGGAAAAGCCATTTTCCTAAATGTGGGCAGCCCTCGAACACTTAGACCTTGGTTGGGATCTGTAAGTTCGTGCAACTGAAGGTATTTCTCACCCTCCACATGCCCCCCACTTTCCTGCCCACACAGAGAGAATCAAAAACTTGATATCTGAGTATTTTTTTAAATCAAGTGACTCATGTGTTACAGGTGCCAGGTTGCACCAGGTTTTTCCCCTTTGGCTCAAATTTGTGAGTTTTTATTTCTTTAAAGGAGATCTCAGGTGCTAAGACATCAGGCAGGAATGGTGTAGGGTTTTTAAAAACAGAGGCCCTTCAAAATGAGGGGTGGGTTTCATTCTCCTGCATGTGGTCAGCCAGTGTTCCCAGTACCATTTACTGAATAGGTTCTCTTCTCCCTAGTGGTTGTTGTAGGAAGCTTTGAAAATCAACTGTAAATGGATCAAAGACCTAAACATAAAACTTCAAACTATAAGATTCTTAGAAAACACAGGAGACACCCTTATAGACATTGGAATAGGCAACCTATTCCTGATTACAACCCCAAAAGCCCATGACATAAGAGACAAGATAGACAAGTGGGACTTCATCAAACTGAAAAGCAAAGCAGAAGAAACCATCAAGAGAGTGGGGAGACAGTCCACAGAATGGGAATAAATATTTGCCAACTGTTTATCTGACAAAGGCCTAATACCCAGGATCTACAAGGAACACAAATGTGCTAAAGGGAAATAAACAAACGAGCCCTATAAAAAAAAGTGGGCAAAAGACATGAATAGAGGGTTTTCGAAAGAAGACATATGAACAGCCAACAGATATATGAAAAAATGCTCAGTCTCACTAATCATCAAAGAAATGGAAATCAAAACCACACTGAGATTGCCACCTAACTCCAGTCAGGATGGCCATAATCAATAACTCAAAAAACAACAGATGCTGGTAAGGATGCAGAGAAAAGGGAACACTTCTACACTGTAGGTGGGAGTGTAAATTAGTACAGCCTCTGTGGAAAACAGTGTAGCAATTTCTAAAAGATCTAGGAATTGACCTTCCATATGATCCTGCAATCCCCTTTCTGGGAATATACCCAAAGGAACTCAAATCATTCTACAAAAAGGATACCTGCACACACATGTTTATTGCAGCACTACTCACAAAACATGGATCCAACCGTGCTGCCCATCAAAAGTAGAATGGATAAAAAATGTGGTACATATACATTATGGACTCTTACGCAGCCATAAAGGACACAATTATGGACTTCGCAGCAACTTGGATGGATTTAGTCTATCATACTCAGTGATCCATCACAGAAACGAAAAACTAAGTACCACATGGTCTCACTCATTAGTGGACCCTGAACATTTATCCTAACACTACAAGAAAGGGATTGGAAGTAGCAGGACACTGCCAGGGGAGGGAGGGAAAGGGAAGGTCATAATATTACCAAGCATACCTCATCCTAGACCAGGCAAAGTGAGGACAAATGGGGGGCCCAAACCTCACCTGTGTGATGACCACTTATGTACCTAATCCTGACTTGGACTCCACATCTTTAAAATAAAACAAAATACAAAAGACATTTGCCATCAAAAAGTAATGATGCTAATAAAAAATAAAATTAGGGGTGGTGTGGGGGCAGGACAGGGCCAGAGCTCCTCTGTGAACTCCCATTTGGGGAATTCCACCCTCCCAGCAGACCCCAAATAGGAAAGGCCCTGTGTGCAGGAGGCAGGTGGTAGACCAGGTTTTACAAAGATGTCGATCATTAATCCACTTCATTTGAATGACTGATATTCAACTGATATTCTGATAGTGCTAGCTGCTGGCAATCTGGGCCGTAGGAGCTGTTGCTTTTGATCTGCCAGCTTGATTTCCAGTAGCAGTAAAACCACAGACCTCTGCTGGGCCACAGGCCAGAGAGTTCTGACATCTCTGGAGTCTTGTGGGAACTCTGAGCTGTTCGTCTGCCCTGATGTCGAGAGAGTTCTGGGTAGTGTCTCTAGAAGGAGCCATCACGAATCTATCGACTCATTAACTCTGCACACATTTTCAGCATTGGTACAGCCACCGAGACACAGAGCAGGGTCAGTTATTTCAGTCAGTTGGAGAGTCAGGTAGGTGAACAGGCAATTCAGGCACACAGGGTCTGATATGTGCCTGGAGACAGACATAAAGGCAGCTGTAGAAACTTTAAGGTGGGGTAGTTGGGGAAGACTTCCCAGAGGAGGTGACACCTCAGATGAGACTTGACGCTGGTGTAAAGAGTTAGCTGGGAGATGAACAGAAAAGCATAGGCTCGGAAGGACCTTCTAAACCCTGGGAAGGAGCCTGGAATTTTGTCTGAAGGTAAGGGGAGCCATCGCTGTCTCTTAAGAAGGGGTGGGTTACATGAGTTGATTCATTTTCTAGAGGTCAAAGCATGGGTAGAGGACTGGAGGAGGAATGAGAATGGAAGCAGGGAGGACGGGTTGGAGTGTGACATTAGCAGGGATGCTGCTGAGAGGACATTTGGGGATTAAGCAAAGCCTGGCTTGGGCACATGTGCTGCCAGGAGGTATAGGAAAGATTCTACTAGCAGTCCTGGCCCTGGAGCATGAGATCCCCTGGACCACAAAGGTGGGTCCCATGCCATCTATCAGAGTCTGAACTCACTGAACTCCTCAGAGGTGGAAACTCTCAAGGAAGTAAAGCAGCCACAGGGAAGACAAAGCTCAGAAGACAAATGGGGAAGGGAGCTCCTTCCTCAAGTGCCATAAGATTTAATGAAGGCTGGGCTCAGTGGCTCAGCCTATAATCCTAGCACTTTGGGAGGCCTAGGTAAGTGGTTTGAGCCCACAGGTTCGAGACTAGCCGGAGCAAATTGGCGAGATCTCTTCTCTACAAGAAATAAAAAATTAGCTGGGTGTGGTAGTGTGCACCTGTAGTTCCAGCTACTTGGAAGGCTGAGATGGAAGGATCGTCAGAGCCCAGCAGGTTGACGCTTGGGTAACCATGATTGTGCCACTGTACTCCAGCCTGGGCAACAGAGTGAGATTCCAACTCAAAAAAAAAAAAAAAGATTTAATGAAACTGTAGTGTTGGATAGCTTTGGAGGTGGACCATCAAGGAAATAGTTTCCCCTTGGACTCTAGACATGCATCAAGTAAAAACTGACCCAGGACAGCTGTGGACAGCTGTGTAGACTAGGCACACAACCAGGTGGACATGGCGGCTGATCCTGTGTAGCATATAACTTCTTGTCAGGCATCAGGATGCCTTGGCCTCAGTGTTGGAGACTATTCTTTCTTTCAAAATATGAGTTTAACATGAACATCAAGTAGCAACCATTTTTTAAAAAATGGAATACTTACTATGTGCCCGTTCATGGCATGCTCACTTAATTTCCCCATCTCCGAGAAGTAGTCTTCATTATGTCCATTTTCACTGATGAGAAAACTGAGGCTCAGAGAGAATAAAGTATTGATGCAAGGCCACACAGTTAAGTGGAGGAGTCAGGTGTCAAAGTATGACAGGTAGGTCCAGCTGTGGCTAAGACATCCTTTAAGGGTTGTGGTGAGGGACACACAGATGGGGACTGGTGAAGCATCCAACTCTGCTGTGGTGCTCAGCAATGTGAGCAGCAGAAATCACAGCATTCTGACACCATCTCCTAAAAGGTGACATTTAGCATCCTTCTGGATGATGCATTATTGCAACAGACTGCTTTGCCCTGGGGGTGGCCAGAAAGACAAGGAGCCCCTTCTGATTTCATAATAAGTTACAGGGGAGGGTATTGAGGAAGAGTGAGGTGCTCTATGTGTGTGGAGTCCTACTCTGGGCCTGCTGGCCAGCGCCTTCCTTTACCAGGCTATTTAACAGAAAGGCACTGTCCATCAGCCTGGGTAGCATGTTCCTGATTTCTACACATCATTTTGACAGTGCTCCTCACTTAGATGAATCCACTTATCCACCTTTTGCAGGGGACCAAGTGTGGGGCTGCCTGCAGGTGAGCCTGGGAGCGGAGGGGTTGCTTTGCCTGGCCTACCTCTAACTAGTTCCTCTAACTAGTTCCAGCAGCAGGTGAATCAAAGGAGCCCCTCTGCTGGAGCTACTGGGAGCCAACAGGATAGACCACCTCTCCTGTCATTGTCTGCTCCACAGGTATTCCCAGGGCGATGGGATAGCAGTTGCATGAGATAAGAGCCTTGGTGAATGCTGACCTGACAGGAGTTGAATGAAATGGGGAGAGTGTGGCTCACCATTCACCAGGCACACATCACAGCATTCTGACACCATCTCCCAAAAGGTGACATTTAGCATCCTTTTGGATGATGCATTATTGCAACAGACTGCTTTGCCCTGGGGGTGGCCAGAAAGACAAAGTGCCCCTTCTGATTTCATAATAAGTTACAGGGAAGATGAGGTGGGGGGGTTAGTCTGTATTCTGTGCTGGACCCTTTGCTAGGCTCCTTGGTTTTGTGTAGCCCTTCTGGCCACCCTCTGGGCTAACCATATAACTCACATTCTGCTGAGCAGAACACTGAGGCTCACAGGCTGAATACGCTGTCCCAAATTTTGGCAGTGGATTCAGGTGCTTACTCCTGACTCATGCCAAGGGGAGTCCTTTTCTCGTGGCTGTGGGGCCTAACCCAACAGATGGGGTTCAAGCAGATGGGGTTCATTCTAGATGTATAAAAATGTGCTGGAAAGCAAATTTTCTTCATTTAAGGTGGATTCTGTTATTCATAAAAGCAGTGCCCACTTTCCCACTTTGAGTACGTGAAATTTTTCCCAAATATCCCAACTTTCAAGTCAACCTGCCACTGTTTAGATTTTGACTCAAGAGTGGCCTTTATTCTGGAGGAAAAAGGAAACAAACAAGAAAACTCTGCCTGCCCCCACTTGAGAAAGCAGACAGGTTCTGGCTTGCTAAACCAAGGAGGCAGATTTAGCGCTGTGGGAATTAGCTTAGAGTTGCCACCCAAATGCTGGGGGTGGGCAGAAGGGGCCCAAGCCAGGTGTCCCTTCCCTGAGGGTGGGAGGTGATGAGATGGATGAATGAGACAGGGTGACTTGGGCCATCGCCAACCCCCCCAGGCTGGCCTGGCCTTTCCCAAATGACCTATATCCTGCAGTTCTCTCTAATTCAGTGACTCTCAAAGTGCAGTCCATAGACATATCTTAGGAAGTTGTAAGTCCCATTCACACTGGAAAAATATATAAAAATAACTCTTTAACCTGACCCCTAGATACATCTTTTCTGTTGCAATGATAATTCGCTTTGTTGTAGAATAAGACTTTCATTTTGCTGTCTCAAATTAAGATCCAAGATGAGTTCTCTGGAATTTAGGAATTATTTCTTCCTAAAAATGGAGTCCATAAATGCTTAGAGTTTGAACAACATGCCCCTCACATAAAATTATACTCCCAAGTCCCAGAGATCAAAAATTGTGAGCTCATTACAAGGGGAGAGTCCAGCCATGCCGCGCCAGGCCGCAGGTGGTGGGTGATGGAGGGAAATTCATTGGTTCATTTGCCTCTTCTCCCCAGCTCTCTGCAAAGGCTGGCTTCAGAAATGATGAAACCCGGCCTGGGCAGTGTGACTGCCAAACAGGGAGATGCAGCCCCATGTTAAATGGGAGTAATTTCCTGACTAACCCCCTGATTCTCTCTGGGGGTGGCTCCTAGAATATTACTGGTCTCTGGTTTGGCTGCTTTGGTCTGGAACATCACACAAGTGCTTCCACTTTCATGAAGGTTGTAAAACATGTGGGACTGGGTTCACCATCAATAGTAATAGAAATGCAGTCATGGTGGCAGCCAGTGTTTACTGAAATCTCTGCAAAGTGTGATCTCATCACATCCTCGCTGTAGCCCAGCAAGGTGGCTGTCATCACCCCCATTCAGATACACAAGGGTTGGCAAGATGCAGTCACATGCCCAAGATCCCATATACAAGTGCTGTATTCACAACTGTGCTCCTGACTTCTAACTGCCACAGGAAAGGCTAGATACCTACTAAGTGCAAATCCTTTCTCTGAGTACAACTGGGGAGTAGGGTTCTTGTTTAGCAAGGTGGTTGTGGTTGTGCAAACTGGATAACATAGTTTACCAAAAGCATCAAACACAGTACCCAACACCTGGAGGTGGCGGTGGTCCGTCCGTCTTTCCTCCTATGTTCCCTCCAAATGAGTCCAACAAACTGCTGGGAAGAAACAAACACATCAGCTAAGAGATTCACAGAGAACCTCAATTTCAGGAAGTCCCAGGAAAAGTCAAGGTTTAGGGAAGGGATGGGGCTGGGGGCTGGAGTGGATCACCCTCTGGACTGAGGAATTTGATTCTCTGGAGAGCTTCAGATGAAAACATCTGGGCTGAGACCCGGAGCAGACCTGCTACGTTTGGAGAGTTGGCGGGGGTGGCGGCATCAGAGGATCATTTGTCTTTCATTTCTGGAGGGGATGAACCTGGGGCCTCCTGAGCAATGGGACTGGGGACAGGGAGGGATGTCCCTGCTTTCTCTCACGCTGCCGCTTCTAAGGAAATTCCTTTGCATTGTATTTACAAGACATCCCCAACTGTCAGCTTCCTTGAACACAATGTATTTAATAAAAAGCCATTAAGCCTTGTAAAGCTGTCAGAAGTCTAAATGACACTTGTAATAAAATCTTGTCGGGTGACCTGTTCCGGTTAATCAGGTCCGGTGACATCATCACCTGAGGATCTGTCTGATACCCAGGGTGTGAGGTATATTTAGACAGCTTTATGATGCACACGGATTTGAGTTATTAAAATTGTACAGTTTTGCAAGGAATTTGGGATTTAATAAAGCAGCGGAGAAACTACAAAAGGAGCAATAACCTTCCTGAACAGCCCGTCCTCCTACACGCTGGGGGCGTGTGCTCAGGCTGGTTGCCTGGCTAGTTTTGATTTCAGGTGCTCACATGGGCAACTTTATGTATCTAGAATACACAGATCTGGCATCTGCAAGGCCAGCAAATAAATTACATCATTCCCAATGACTTCAAGGTGGTGAATTGTGCTTAAATGTAGATTTATGGATTTATTCAGATTACAAGAAGATATTACCACCAATGGCATATTGCTCTGGTAAGCCCTTTTTGAGCAAATACAACTGCTGGATTGTAAATATCTTGGGCCCTGCTTACCACCTGGATAGTTGCCAGGCCTCCGGCCTCTTTAAGGCATTACTCTATTTATTTTGAACTACATGAAGCCTGGCTTCCTATAACAATCAGGGTGAGACAGACGGACAGACACAGATGGGGATACTCATTTGCTTGATAGTCTATAAATTTAGGCTAATGGGTCAGATATCAAAAAAGTGTGTTGGGCACGGGTAAATAAATCACACCTGGTCTCCTGGCATAAACTGGCACAGCGTTCCTGATATTTCAGTCAAATTATTCCATTTGTTTCTAAAGATATTTTAATCCCACCTGACCTCAAACTTCCCGTGAACCAAGGCCTGGACCCAAGGCCGCCCACGGCCTTTGCAATAAATCCGTTGTCTCCCTTCTCAGCCCTCAACCCAGGCCCATAGATCACCCCTCCCTGCATCTTGCTTCAATTACTCAATTAACTGCAGTAAAGTTCTTGTAGGTTTTGCAGATGTTGCTTTATTATCAAGGCCTCAGACGAACACGAGAGTTCAGGAGCCGAGGTTATAGGAAGGTTGCTGGGGGAAGGGCCAGCATGGGGCACAGGAGATATTCCCAGCAACTGTCGGGGCCAAAGCTCTGGAGAGGGGCACCGCATTGTTCCAAGTGCTGTTAAATGCCCTCCCCTTGGCAGTTTGGGGAATTCATGATGTTATCTCACTGAGAAACTGCTTGAGAGAAGTAGGTATTCCACCTTCCGATGAGATAATGTTGTGATTAACAGATGCTTAATTGGCCCATTTATCAAGAACAGGACCTGCCCCCAAGTCAGTGGGCTAAGTAAATTATTACCCACCCTGCAGGTGTTGGACTGGCAGACCTATTACTCTTCTTGAAATGGTCTTCAGAAGATTTTATATGAAAAGATGATTTATTTCCATGAGGAATTCTATTGTGTGTGCATTTATCCAGAGTGTGGCAGGGTTTGGCCCAGTCCCTCTTCCTTCATTCACCAAAGAGGATGTTGAAAATTAGAATCATGGAGTCTAAGAGGGTGAGAGCCAGAAGAAGATGTAGAAATCAGCCAATATTACCTGGATATTTCACAGATGACAAAACAAAGGTATTGGCAAACTAAGTCAAGTTATACTGCTGGTCAGCAAATGGGCAAAGGTGTTTTCCTCCTTTAAAAAAAAGTTTTTTTCTAGTAGGTATAATAGAATTACTAAAAATCAAAAATTTAATTGTAAATAAGATATTTTTAGACCTTAAAGTAGGATTTCCCAACCCTGGCATTTTAATATTTTAAAATTTACTATCCTTTGTTGTGGGAGACTGTCCTGATCTGGAAGTTCTGAGAAAGTTGTGCCATTACGGAAGAAACATCCCGTTGTGGCAAACACGTGATTGGTTTTTCTACCAGGACAATGCACCTGCCCACACCACACTGAGTGTTCAGCAGTATTTGACCCAAAACGGCATGTCCCCCGTGCCCCACCCGCCCTACTCACCCAGTCTCCCCCGAGTGGCTTTTGTTTCCCAGGATGAAAAAGGTCCTCATAGGGAAATATTTTGCCAATGTGTAAGAGGTGAAATAAAAAATGACAGAAGCACTAAAAGGCATCAAAATTGATGTGTTCAAAAACTGATTTGAACAGTGGGAAAAGTGTCAATAGGTATATTGCATCAAACAGAGAGTACTTGGAAGGTGACTGAAGTTTAAACATATAAGAATAATTACACAATTTTTTATAAATAAATTTCACTTTTGGGGTATCCCCCCTCATAAAGCCCAGTTCCCCATCCCTCCATAGCTTAATATTTGAGTTGCCCCACCTGTAACTCCAGATTCCAAGGCCTAAATCCTTAGATTATCTGATTTTACAATTTCCATTTCCCCTTCACTCTTACTTCATTTATTTTTACCTTATTGTGTTGTGACCGCTGTGTGTGTATATGTGTATTATATATGTAGTTGTCAGCCATGCTAAATCCTTTTGAAGAGGCAGGGTATAAATAAGTAGACAATGACAAGATGGCACCTTGAATGGACAGGCCCCACGGTGGCATTTCAGGGGACTGGGAACACTAGGATCACCTCACTTTGCCCATCTACACACCAGCATATCCAAAGGCCTCTGGGTGCTTTTGGTATCCACTGGCTGAGCAAGCCCAGTCATGCTGACGGCATGCCGATTTGGAGGTGACTCCTTACAGTCGGGGTTGCTTTCCCACTGTCGAGGCTTAATTCAAGAACATTTCTTTACTTCCTCTCACCTGTTTTGTGTTTTTCATCCCAACAAGACTCCTTGTCGTCAAGCAAGACTGTGCAAAAAAATGCTTTGCCAACGACAATGTGCTTCTCAAAACTCAGGCTCTGTTCTGTTCTCAGCTTAATCATTTACTGTAATTTTTCTATCCATGCTAATAAACTAAGAAGATGTGCAGAGGTAGAAAATTTTCAGATGAATTATAGCGGTCTCTGGGCTCAAAGAATGGGACAGAAAATATGGCATGAGAGAGAAGAAGAGAGAGAAAGGGAGAGAGAGAATGAAACTGACTTAACAACAATGGCTGAGTGTGCACTGTGGCTATATGTAGAGCTCACCCATAACTATCCCAACAACCTCATAAGGGACATACTTAACTTACAGGGAAGATGAGATGCAGAGAGAGTAAGGACTTGTTCAAGGTCGTTTGGTCAGCAAGTGACCAAGTTCGGATTTAAATCCCAAGCCATCTAACCCCAAACTCAGCATCTCTTCATTGAAGCTTCATGAAGCTCTATGAAGCTCCTGAATGGCAGACCCTGTCGCTGGTGCCATGGATATGGAGGGAAAGACATTCAGATGGGGTTTTATGGGTGGTACATGTTTCCTTCCCTGGTATCTGGGGGCTCTCGTGGGGACTCTCCTCTTATAGTAGGCCACATGGTGGGCAGAGGTTTGCTCTGCCGCCCTCTTTCCTCGGCGCTATTATGTGCATCTGTCTTTGCAGAGCAAGCCGCTCATGGGTCTTTGGTCTGGCAGCCACTGACTGCCTCCGTGCAATCCCTGGTACTGGCTGGGTGCTGGCAGAGTAGACCTTCATAAATACCTGCTGATGGGCTGTGGATTGATTGGACCCCATTTGTGATTCTGTGCAGGGACTTGCTAAGCTGCTCCTGACAACTGCATGGCTTGTTCCCTCTCAAGGCCCAGCCCGAAGTCACCAGCTCTTAACACACCTTCCCACCCATGGTGAGAAGAGAGAAAGGCAATCATTTCAGAGCCTGAGATGTGAAAACTGCTTGTTCGCTGCCCCCCTCAACCTGTGCCCCCCTGCCGCCCGTCTTTCTGACCTCCCTGTATGACATGGGCTTTAGTGGGAGGCAAGGCCACTCTGGTCACTCAGCTGCCTGGGGGTGGGATACAGGAGATGGTGATTGTGCTCAGAGGTGGTCAATGTTAGACATAGTCCCCTTGGGGAAGAAGGAGAGCATTTTATTTTAAGGGAGTATTTGCTGACTTTGGCTATTGTTAAAAGCCCGCTTGCACACAAACCTGAATTTCTCATAAGTAAAAGCTGTGGCAGGAGCTGAGGCTCACTTGAGTTGGGCATACAGAAAGCAGATCCATTCCTTCCTTGCGGCTTGCATGCCGCCTATCCTAAACTTCAGGGTAGAATTGACAACTTGACCCAACAGTGTTGGCAATTTGTGCTTATCCACTCATTCATTCAATCTCTAGGGAGCACCCATGGTGCCCCAGGCCCTGGGGAAACTGTGGAGACCAAGTGGTCAGTTGCTTCCTTCCAAATATTCAAAGACTTGTGGGCATCAGCGACACATATTTGCCAGATATTCCCATAAATAAGGGCTGGAGGGAAAATTGGGCTAAGGACCATGAAGGAAAAGTAAAAGGTGCCATGAGTGCTGAAGGGGACATCCTATTTGGATTGGGAAGCCAGGGGTGGCTCCTCTGAGGAAGGGTTTTTTTGAGTTAAGATCTGAAGGACTTGAGTTGGAAATAAGTAGTTAAAGAAGAGGAGGAAGTACAGCATATGTGAAGGAACAGGATAAGGAAAGCATTGCTTCATTTGAGGGTCTAGGAGGAGGACTAAGGTGAGGCAGTCCCCTGGGGTGAGGCAGATGGAACAATCCAGAATTTGCCAGGATGGCAAAGCTGGCTTTCCACAAAACTGTGAGGTGATCTCTCTCCATCATGTCCTACTATGTCCTTCTCCTCCGTCTACCCTTTCTTTACCAACCCTGCTCTCAATAAATAATTGCAGACCTTTGGCTTAAATTTTTTTAAAAAGTTTCTACTATGTCCCTGTGAGGGACAGACATGAGTAAGATGTGGTTTCTGTTCCACAGTGCTCACAGTTTCCTCCAACTGCCCCCACAGAACCATCTGTAAGACCCTAGAGGTAAGGCCCAATAGGGGGAGTTGTGGGAATGTGGGGAAGACTACATGGTGGGCCAGGGGAGGTGACTTTCTGCCGATGGGGCCTGGGGATAGGTTTAGGGAGACAAGTAGTCCCATGCCCCTCTCCAGAGAGCTTTGTCTTTCAAGTCGGATGTCTGGTGTGAGGACCAAAGGGATTTTTAGGGAGCAGGGAAGAAAAGGCTGTTGAACTTTTCAGGTGAGGAAACTGTTAGAGCACTTCATGTAGAAGAAGAGCCCATGCTCCTGCAAACAGAGAAGTCTCTCCATCTGGTTAGATGTTTTTCCTCCTGGGAGACGTGCCCTGTAGTTTGAGGAAAGCTGTCAGTACAGGGCTCAGCATTAAGGTAGACTATAACAGAAAGGACCTCCAGGTCTGGCCCCTAAGGGCCTTATAAAAGAGACAGGACACAGATCCCCCATTGCTTCCTTATAATTTCCTTGAAATGCCTCTCAAATCCTCTTCATTGGTCTTTAAGGCAGACCACCGGCTAGTCACTTAATTTGTGTCTCCATTGCCTCCTCTTATATCAAGCCCACTAATCCCCACCCCTCCGTGTATGGTGGGAGCCAGAAACCCATGCTTGTGAATGTGATTGCACATGTGAATGTAGTTTTACACATACAGCCAGCATGTGTTTATTGAGAAGCGACTGAATATGGGTGTAGGGCCCCTCCCAACAGCCCTGTGGGCAAGGGCAAGTTCTTTTATTATCCTACCTTTCAGATGAGGAAACTGAAGTTAGATTGATTGGTTGCCCAAGTTGCACAGCTGATGTCAATGACTGTCTGCAGAGCTGCCCTCTGAGACTGCTGTCTTAGGTTGTATCTCAAAGTGTTATTCTGGTGCAGTGAGTTTTTGTTCATGCATGGGATGTCCAGGAAGTTGATTTCTCCAGCTTCTGGAGGCATTCTATGAAGAGTTCCTTGAGGCCTCCTGAGTCTCATAGGTCCCATTTTACAGATGGGAAGAAGGTCACCGAGGGCAGGGTTGCAGAGGGAAGAAGGTAAGTGAATTATTTCAACCCCTGAGGGAGTGGTGGCGGCTCAGAATAGTCTGGTGCTGGCTGAGTTTCCACTCGGCTGCCTCAGCCACACTCCTAGAGCCCAGCTGATAATTGCTCATTATGTGCTTAATCTGGGCACAGGCAGGCCTGGCAGCAGAATTGCATCACATCAAAGAGAGCTCTTCAAAGGAGCAGAAAGCTGGCCTCTGGGGTAATTAGCAGAGGGCCTATTCTCCCCTGCTCAGGACAGTTGGAAGGTTTCAGGCAAGGTCCAAACGGCATGAAATGAAGCTCCAAGTTGTCAACTCTCTGGTGAACACAGACAGGCATGGCTGATGACTGAAATCACTCAGGTTTTTAAATCCTTTTATCAACTGTTGAAACATTTTTTTTCTGCCAGCCTGGCTCAGATACCCTGATCAATTGATCACGCTCTGCCTTCCTGGAACACCATGTGCTCTCTCTCTCTAGACCACCATATTCTTCTGGAAAGAAAACCTATTCATGCAGACACACACATATCAACACTGACTCAAAAGGAAAACTTGACAGAAGATGGTGGAAACTTGCTTGTGCATAGAGGTGCTCTGGATCATGTTACCATGACTCAGTTTCCCCAACTGCCTGAGCTGAGGGCCCCCAGGTGGCAGCCTCAGCTTGGAGAGTGTTGGCTCATCCATCAAACTGTAACTTAAGAAGCAACAGGCCTGGTACAAGACTTCTGAGACAATCAAAGGATGTGCCCGGTTGCTTGGTGTGACCTGCCTTCTCCCTTGCCCGGCTGGAGGTAGAGGCAAGGTGGTGTTATGTCTTTAATCCCATTTGCAGTCCCCTTTCACACAGCCAGGTATCCCACCAGCCTGACGTGGAAGTGCAGGAAGTGCTAAGAGACATTATAATAGAGTCTGGTACCTCTTTTTGATGGCCTGTAGGGCACTCAGGCTAACAGCCCGAGTGAGTTTGACATGTGAGCTGAATGGTGCTGAACTGGTCGGCAGGGAGCAGGAAGCCACAGCACATCTGTGGCGGGGGGGAAGTGCTGATTCCAGGGCTGGCTAGCACAGATGAAAGCAGATGGTTTTCCAGCCTTGCTTTAATAAATGACAAAGTTTTCACTTGCTTGGAACTTTGGAAAGGAATTCATCTTACCCATCTCTTACTATTCAAATAATGGGCATCTTAAATAATGAGGTTATTGGAGTGGCAGAATTCCTCTGAGTCAAATGAGAAAGATGTTCTCAGATGTTGAACAAAACCCATCAGGCTGGGGCTTTTGGTCTTATATTTAATGGAAATAACACCATCTACTTTATATTTGCTGATAATGCAGATGTTAACATAACCTTCATTTATAATTTCTAAGCACAGAATTTTTTGTATCCATGTTTTTGCCAACAGTAGGAAGTAAACCATCAAGCAGATACTTCAAGAGTTGGTAGAGAAAGTGGGGCATTGTCACTCCCCAAAAAGGAGTCCCTGTGATCCCAGGAGCAGATCCAGACACTATGGCTTCTAAAACAGTTTAAAATATCCAAAGTTAATGTGCATTTCCTTTGGGGAATCTCTGCCTTGGTTTCAGGTTGTCTGTCCCATGCTGGTTCTGTACTCGCATGCTGCTTCCACCTCGAGTGATGCAGGAACCCCATGCTGAAAACATAAGCCTTTAAAATTGCTTCACAAAGCACCTGCAGCCCCTGCTAATCCTCAGGTGTGAATATACTATGCACCTGTTCATATTCCCTTGGTGTCTGTGTTAACTATACGGAAAATCTTATAGTGTGCTTCTGGGACTGGCGTTGTGGAAAAAGGAGATCCCAGACCGGGGGTGGAGCCTGCCACTGACCAGTTGGTTGAACTTGGGCAGGTCTGCCCCAGTTTCCCTATCTCTAGAATGGACGGGGGCAGAATATGTGACTGAAGTTCTGTGGGGTGAATATGTGAAGCCATCATTTGAGGAAGCTCCTTTTTTGGTGTTGCTGTGACACTTTGCCTCTCACTTTGCACTATTTACAAGTCTTTTTCTCCGTCTCCATTCAGATTCCTAGAGGACAAGATCTGAACTTAACTCTTCTCTGTGTTTAGGAACAAAGTGTGAGGCACACAGCAGGTGCTCAATAAATGCTTAGTAAGTGAGTATCTGCTCAACCTGTCTTGGAGAGTGGAAGCATACATGGATTAACGAGTGCAATCAGGATTGACTAAATAATTTGTAAGCCCAGTGCAAAATGAAAATGCCGGGTAGCTTGTTCAAAACTTACGAAGAATTTCAAGACAACAGCAAAAGGGCATTGAGAAAAGGCAGGGCCTTCTAAGCACCATCTCTGTGCAATTGCATGGATCACATCTTCGTAAGCTCTGCCCTGCGTTTACTGAACTCTGTGACTGGAGGTACCGTGTGCATTTCCTAGAGCTGTCATTACAATGTCCCACAAACTGACTTGAGCAACAAAAATTGGTTGTCTGCAGGCTACAAGTCCCAGATTAAGGTGTTGACAGGGTTGGTTCCTTCTGAAGATTGTGAGGGAGTCTCTTTTCCAGGCCTTTTCTCTTGGCTTGTAGATAGAGCGTGTCTTCCCACCACTTTCTCCTCTGTGCGTATTTGTGTCTAAATACCCTCTTCTTATATGAATGCCTGGCATATTGGATTGGAGCCTGCACTAGTGACTTCATTTTGACTTAATTCCCTCTTTAGAGAGTCTATTTCCAAATAAGGCCATGCTCCAGTACTGTGATTTGGACTTTAACATATGCATGAGGTGTGGGGGACAACTCAACCCATAACAGATGCCATCAATATTGGTGCTCTTATAATTATCATTTCAAATTTGATTTCAACCATATGCTATTTCTACTCTATCCTATAGAGATATGTGAAACACCTAGTTCTTTTTTTCTGATTACAGAAGAAAATGAAAGAGAAGTAAAGCTCACCATTCAACCGACCACCCAGTCATTAACGTCTGGATATACGTCATCCTTTCAGTCTTTCTTCAACATGTGTGCACCCTGATGGTACCAAATGAGATTGTGCCATTTAGTATCTGACTTTTTGAAAAATTTTAACCACATATGCCCCCTCCCATCCCACTGTATATTTTGAATTAAAAAAATTTTTTTAACAGTGACCATATCACGTTCCAAACACATTCATGGTTCTCAGATGAAGTCACTCCCCAGTAACTTTTCTGCCTGGGTGGTCACACAGATGTGGCCACCTCTGGAGCCCACCTTGAGGCACTCACCTAAACCATAGGGCAATGAGCTCACCCAGCCGTTGCCAGCCAAGGCAGTTCTTGACACCAGGTTGGGTCAGTAACATGGAGTAGGAGAGCTTGAAGAATAGGATCCTGTCTTTGAGGAGGGGTTTCCATCTGTCCATAATGGTTTCAAAGCTGATTACTATGGAAGCAGAGGCTCAGTAATCATTCCTTATTATATTTTCCTCAAGAAATAACCATTTAGTTCACCAATTATTTTATCTCTTTTAGGGATACTTTCTTAATTGCAAAAGAATCTAAAAATATACAATTGGCGCACTTGATATGTCCAGTATCTTGTTTAGAAAGTTAGACCGGGAGAAAGAACACAATTAAACTGTCAAAATGTAATTGTTTCTCATATTTAATTTGAAGTGGCTCATTCCCATTTACTTTTCATGGTTTGAGTTAAAAGCAAAGAAAGTTACCAGGACAACTGGTAGTCACAAAATGAAGACTGGGGGCTCTGAGCACTCGTGGCAGCTGAGAAGCTGCTACCCTCAAATTACTTTGCTTTAATGACAATATCATGCTCAATTTTTTAGACACCCGAAACACAGAATTAGCCTATTTGGGGCAAATGGGCCATTTTGGTTCAAGAAAAACATGCTGAACTGGATAATAACTCCAATAACTCTCCCCCAAAAGAATAAGTGTGTGTGTGTGTGTGTGTGTGTGTGTGTGTTTCTGCTGTTTTGGTGGCTCCTGATTCTTTGTAACTATAATGTAAGGATCATTAGATAAGCAGAATGAGCACTCTCACAGTCAATTCTCTCAAGGTGAAAAGTCACCCATCTCAACTGGGTGGTCATCTGAATGTCATTTATTCTGGAACTGTGCATTAAAAACTGACTTGTTGCATGGGGTGAGGCTCCCCAGAACTGGAGACAGACACAACATAGTTTCTATCCTCAGGCAATTCAGACACAAGTCAGGGAGACAAGCAAACAGATAATTTAACTGCATGACATAAGCACTGAGGTAGAGGAAGGAGAGAATAGCTGTGTAGCCACTAAAGAGGGAAATACACCCTAGACAGCTGCAGGCATTTGCCAGGATAAGGCGAGAAACCATAATTCAATTCGGCAAATATTTGATTGCCTACCATGCTCGGGCACAGTCCAGACTGAGGCTCAGCACGGAGCATGTGCTCTAGAAAGTTCAGCAAATGAAGGAGATCAAGTGACAAATGAATACTAAACATGCAAAGAACATCAGGACGAGTAAGACATGGCCCACCAACCCTGTCCCTGGAAGAGGTGGGGAGTAGGAAGGGGTGCCAAGTTTATTAATCATGTCGTTTCTTTTTCACAGTTTTTTTTTTACTTTTTATTTTTAAAATAGTGCATATCAGAAGAATACACTATCACTTATGTGGTTATTTCTGCCAAAAATGTATGACCTGTATTTAATCAAGAAGACATAGCAGACAAACCCCAAATGAGAGACATTTTGCAAAATAACCAGCATATAATTTTCAAAAATGTCAAGGTCAAGAAATGCAAAAAATGTCAGGGGACCGTTCAGGTTAAAGGCAACAACAAATGTTGACTTTCTTGATTTAAACAAGTGTACCATTCAGACATTTAGGAGTAAAGAGGTGCAATGTCTCTATTTTATTCTCAAATCTTAGAAAGAGAGAGAGAGAGAGAGAGAGAGAGAGAGAGAGGAGAGAAGAGGAGAGAAGAGGAAGAGAGAGAGGAAGGGAAAAAGAGAGAGGGGGGAGAGACAGAGAAGGGAAGGTGGGAGGGAGGAAGTAACAGAGAAAATGGGTTCAAATGTACTCAGCCTAATTGGTGAATCTAGGTACAGGGTTTATGGGAGTTTTTTGTACTATCCTAGTAATTTTTCTGTAAGTTTAAAATTACATAGAAAAATACAGACATTTTAATATTTTTGGAAAATTCAGTAAAGCAGATAGCAACAGAAATAAAATACAATCCCTCATAATCTCATCTTTTAGAAACACCATGCATAATGCCTCTTTTCTGCCCAGTCTTCTGTCGGTGCCTCTTTACAGTAGAGAGACTGCACAATCTTCTCACTGTGAACTGTATGACATGTTTTGAGCACTTCTGTGGTTAGGGACACATCATCAAAGAAGTCTGCCTTGTTTACTAACATGTTTGCTTTGGCAATAGGGATTACAGTCCTGATGCGTGGGCATTTGACAAAGAGTTTTGGTGGCAGCTGCTTCTACCACAACAGTCAGGCACTGATCATGTCCTGACACTAAAAGGTTCTGGACCCGGTTCCCAAACCATTCTCTAGCTACAGATGTCTCTTTTGGTTTTTGCCTATTTTGAAAATCAGTTGGAACATGAAAATTTTTAAGCTCCTTGTCCTTTACTTTGTCTCTCTCTGAGCCACTTTTAAGACAGGGTTCCTCTGCACTATTGACGTTTGGGACTGGATCGTGCCTTGTTGTGGGGTACCCTGCGCAGTGTGGTCTATTTAGCAGCACCCTTGGCCTCTACTACCAGATGCTAAGAACAGTCCCACCTACTTTTGGCAATCAAAAGTGTCCCTAGACATTGTCAAATATCCCCCTTTGAGAACCGTTGCCCTAAAGGCAGAGATCAGAGTGGAGGCCATCCTTTCCTCCTTGGGGCTAGATAGAAGGGGGAAAGAATCCTGAGACCTGGGCTTAAATTCTGATTCAGCTTCCTCTCTGGCCCAGTGGGGTTAGGACTAACCTCTGTCCTGTCTACCTCTCAAGAGATTAAGTGATAGATGTTCTGCAATGAGTCTACACGGGGCTTCTATATGGTTGGTATGCAAGACATTTTAGGGCTCTTAGCAAGAGAACAAAACATAGAGCAAAGTCACTTTGAAAATGCAAAAAAATACTTCAATTAACTCAAAGATTTATTATTTTCATCTCCAAGTTGCTTGCTGTTTCCAGGTTGTCTATAGATCTAGAAAATTGTGGCAGGGAGAGGGAATACCACGTGTTCACCAAGTCTGTTCTACTTTTCTTCTAGGCGCACAGGAAAACTCTACTTTGCAGCCTCCCTTGCAGTTAGGTGGGGTCATGTGACTAGGTTCTGGCCAGGAGAATGTTGGAGGAAGTTAGGTTACCATCTCCTGGCCTAGCCTCTAAAACCTCCTGTGTAGACTCCACATACTCTTTCCATCTATTGGGCCTTTTGGGATGATGAAACCACTAGATCAAAGGAGGCTTGGCCCTTCCCCACAGACCATGACAGAAATAAAATTTAGCTGTATTTAATTTAGCTGAGGTTGTTTGTTACAGAGATTCACTGGTCCTGATTAACGTAGGTGTACCAGAAACCAGTCTAGAGGAAAACAACCATGGAGAAGGCAGAATGAATCAGATTCTCTGAACAGTCATTTGTGGGCAGAATCATTGAACTTCTCTTTATTTTTTTTTATTTATTTTTATTTTTTTTATTTTTTTGAGCTGGAGTCTCACTCTGTTGCCAAGACTGGAGTGCAATGGCCGCTCCTGGCCACTTCAGCCTCAACCTGCTGGGCTCCGGTGATCCTTCCGCCTCAGCCTTCCGAGTAGCCGGAATTACAGGCATGCACTACCACACCCGGCTGATTTTTTTTGATTTATTGTAGAGATGAGGTCTCGCTGTCCAGGCGGGTCTCGAACCCGCGGGCTCAGGCAATCCACTCACCTCAGCCTCCCAAAGGTGTGGGATTACAGGCTGAGCCACTCAGCCCGGCTTGAACTTCTCTTAATAACAATGGGATTCCTGCCTTTGTGCCTTTGGTCACTTCATTCCTACTTCCAGAACTCTTCCTCTCACTACAGTCTCCATTCATAGCAATGTTGTTTATTCTTTCTGGTCAACTCAAAGACCACCTGTTCCAGGAAGCATTTCCTAACTCCCTGGTTTGGAAGTTGTCTTTTTCTCCTATGAACTCCAGTTCCACACTGTAATGCTCTCATGGCTTTGTTTTACAGCTATTTGTCAAGCTTTTTCCCTTTACCAGAATGTACCTTTTAAAAAGCATATTCCATATCCTGTTGACCTTGACACCTCTGCCTTCAATCCCTTAAACATGACAGCATAATGAAATCAAACTACAAGCATATTATTAATTAGATGGGTTCAATAAACAGCCTTGGCCAACAGCATACCAAAACCACTATAAGGAAGCAAGTTAAAAGGGCTCTATTCACATACATACTATCTGTTAACCAAGTAACCACTGCAGGGTTCTGTGACAGACTCTTGCCATAGACTGTCTCACAGTGCCCTCAGTGGCCCTGTAGGGTTGGTATCTTTATTATCTCCATTTTTCAGTTTGCCCAAAGCCATACCATTAAGTCTACACTCAGTGCACTACAGAAGCTCTTCTTTGCCAAATGCCAATTATCCCCTCTGTCCCATCACCTCGGAGAATCATCATGGGGCCTCAAAAAGGAAGGTCAACAGTGAGACAAGACCTTCATTTGGGAACCAGGGAAGGGGGTGGAATGAGCTAATCCATGTGGCGTACTCAGTACAGTTAATCCCTGACTGGTGCTTAAAAAACCTGTGTGATCATTCTAATTTGGAATCCACCCATCCATGTTTCACCCCAACCAAGAGACACAAGTGTGAATGGGATTGAGCTCACCTGACACTGGCCAAAATGCCAGGCATTGATGGGGATGGGAGGTGGCGACTGTGAAAGAAACACCCACCATTAGCAGGTGCAATCAGAATTTAACTCAGGGTGGAAGAGCTGTGATGTTCCAAGGTTGCTTCAGACAATATCTTGCCATCTGATACTAGGCTTAGAGGGGCTCTTTATACAGTCCTCAGAGTAAAATAAACCCTATAACCACCTCCTTGATGCTCTTTCAGAAAAACTAACATTATATCATTCAAACGTTTTTTTTTTTTAATCTTATGCTTAACAGCATATTTACATTAACATAGATATTGTCAGTAGCCACCAAAACAGGTGGATGTGCAGCCTGCTGACTGATTGGCTGCTTTACTCTTTAATGATCAAAGAGCAGCCTTGGATCTGACTAGCTGCCGCTATCCACTGAAAGGTCTGTGGATGCCAACCTGAGGCATGGACCTAAGTCACTTTCAGATCCTGAACCTCCAGGGAGAGCAGCAGATGACTGGTCCTAACCTGCAAAACCCCACCCAGGCTGGTTGTCTCTTGTGCTCACCAGCTCGATTTACTTTCCAACTGAGAAATTATGTTAAGGGAATATCAACTAAGGGAAGTTTGAACTCCTGGCTAAATGCCTCTCACCTGGATGTCTTACAATAAAGATACAGTGAGTTGATCAGCGGATGTAGTATTGAACACTGGCATTGCCTCTTACAGCTGTGATTCCTTGAGTAGCAACTTAAGCTCCCCGAGCCTCCATTCCTACCACTAAAATGGGTAGATAATAGTGCCAAATCCACGTGGTTATCGTGAAGATCAAGAGGGTGTATTTAAGGCTTACGCAGAAGGGGTTAGCACATAGTAAGTATTAGTAATGCCAGTTATTGTTGCTGCTGATGTTATTATCATCACTGACTTTAGTTATGTGCAAAAGCACCCGACGCTCTCGTGCACCTGGGATGATAGCTGACGGCGTCCTTCAAGTAAACGGCCTGGATGCATATGCGCATGTTCGCTGTGTGCGCGCCTGGGGGCTGGGCCGGCACACGCGCAGGCGCATACATACCAGTCTCTTTGCAGGACTTGTCCCGCCGCTCTGGGCGCTGGGTTGAGCCGCGCAGGCCAGCACAGCTGGGGTTTCTCGCGCGCGCACTCCACACATCTGCACCCTCCTTGGCACCTCATCACCTTTGATCCGTCTGGTTAGCGCAGCAGCGTTCGTCCTCTCCTTCCACGACGGCTCCCTCCGCGCTGCCTGTCTCTGCTCTCAGCAGCCCATAATCCTTCCCTCACACTTCATCCGTCCACTTCTGTCTCCACACTGTGCTTCCTCCGCTCTCTCCGACTTTCTTTCTGGAGCTCCTGCCTTCCCCCTTCTTGTCTGCTCACCCACTCCATCATTTTCAATCTGGCCTCCGCAGGCCTTTTTCTTCCACACCCCTGGAAGGTGCAGGGGTCTTCCTGCCAGCCCTTCCCGGCTGTGTTTCCCTCCCTGGGGCCTGATGGGTCGCACAGCTTTGCTGGCGGAAGTCCACCTTTGGGCCCCACGTGGGCTGTTGGAAGCCCTACAGGGCCAGCTTGCTACTCCTAGTAAAAATGGTCGACATTGACTAGGCCTTTATTGTGAGCCAGGACACTACCTGCAGTCACCTTATGTAGAGGTGTGGCAGGTACTACTGTTATCCTAATTGTGTGACAGCAGGGAGGCTCAGAGAGACCAGAGTGCTTGGTCAAGTCCACAGAACTAGCAAGCAGTAAAACAGGGATTTCAGTCTGGTGTCCCTGACTCCAGACCCCTTACTCTTAAACCCAGACAAAACCCTGTGGTCAAGGGTCTGGCTGTCCTTGTTCCTGGTGCATGTACCAGCTGTCAGTGGAAGCAGGGCAACTTCTCCAGAAGCCCTCCCTGACATCTTGTCTACCCCCCCCACCCTCATAGTTAAATCATTCCCACTGCTCTTCATGATTGTAATTATTTCTTTACCTGCCTTTCTTACTTTCTGCATTGAGGGTACTAGACACGTAGCCTGTCATACACACTTGAGAAAGGCTCATGACATGAACGAACAAATCTACTGGCGATGGTGTCAAAAGCAACCCAGGAACAAAGTTCAGCCTCCTCCTCACCCTCAATCTGGTTTATTTCTACTTCCCAACCCTCTATTGCAAAAAGTGTCAGCCTGGAATTTACTCTTGGGAATTCCCTCAGGGCAGGTCCCACAGGTGTGTCACTCAGCAACCGCTTCCTTTTCCAACACTCGAAGCCCTGATCTGGCAGAAACCTGACCCCAAGCAGGGTAGGCAACTTCACTCCTGGTCTGAGAATCAAAGCTGGAATAATACAGGGCTTGTGAGCCTGGCATGGTGGGTGATGACCATTGCTGTGGGCCCTGGGGCATGAAGGTAGCTCTGAGTGCATTGGGCCAGGTTTCCTGGTGGGGTGTGGTCATCAGCCCATTGGGTTTTGAAGGAAAGCAAGGCAATTATGTGGCCCCATATGCAAGTCATGTCAACACCTGAGACCCATGAGCCAGGTGCTACCCTTGCTTTATATACACTGCCCTACCTCATCCTCACAACACCTGTAAGTGTTATTATGTCCATTTTGCAGATGAGGAAACTGAGAAGTAAATAGTAAAGGGCCCTTCTGAGGTTAATAAGTCAAGAGTGGGGTCCAAGTCTAGCTTGGTCAGAGGCAAAACTTGTACAACATGGCTTTAGTTTCAATGGGCTGAGACGTCCTTCCTCAGGCACTGAGAGCCTGGGATTGAAGGGCACAGATGGTATTCACTAGCCCACTGGTGCTCAGTTCCCAACTGATGGCTAAGCAGCAAAATGGTGCTACTCTGTCCAGATGGGTTCTGTGTCTGGAATTCCTTCCTGAGCTCAGTCCATAGCAAGGTTATTTTCTTTGTACCCATTGTGGGCCAAGGAGTAAGCAGGGCACAGAAAGTGAAAACAATGGCCCCACCAGACTGTGGGCTGGAGATGATAAAGAATATCAGTAGAAGGTAGCAAGTCAGCCCCTGCTTTGGGCTCAGAGGAGAAAATAGCTAATTCCAGCAAGGGATCTGGAAAAGCTTCCAGTAATAGGTGGCAGCTGGGTGGGTTCTAAAGGATGGCAGGTTTGGGACAGTTTGCACCAGGGGCTGCATTGGGCCGGGGCCACGGGTCCGTGTACACCACACCTGGACTGGAAGTGCCATGCCCAGGGAAAGGTGACATGTAGGCAGCAACCAACAATTTTCAGTGCCACAAGTCTTCATTTTGATGACTCCCCAGAAGCACCACAGGTTAGTGATAGGAGCAGATAGTTCCTGCTATGGGTAGACTGGGTAGTTTGTTAGCCTTCCTAGCTGAGCTTCCTAGCTGGGCTCTGTGTCTCAGTCTCTACCTCTATAAAGTGGGCCAGTACTAGTAGTTTCCACTTCTAGGGCTTAGCACATGGTAGATGCTGATTAAATTAAGAAAATTATTACCACTACTCACCATTCTCATTTCTGCAGCCAGGATCCTGGTGGAGGAGGACAGAGGCTAAGTTACCATAGAAAAAATCCCAGCCTTGATTTCCTCCGCTAGGCATCTTGAACTTCCACTGCACTGTGTCTGAGTCTCTCACTAGCTCCCCTCCAGAATTGTAGGGTGTACTACATCAAAGGCCGTTGTATGAAAGTAGAGCTGAGAGGATAGAGCACACTGTGCAAAGGCTGTGATGGCTTCTTGGCCAAGAGGAATTTGCTTTAAGAAATTGTATTATTGGCTGGGTACAGTGGCTCACGCCTGCAATCCTAGCACTTTAGGAGGTCGAGGTGGGAGTATTGCTTGAGACCAGGAGTTTGAGACCGGCCAGGGCAACATAGTGAGAACTCATCTCTACAAAAAATGAACTGGGTGTGGTGGCATGCACCTGTAGTCCCAGTTACTTGGAAGGCTGAGGCGGGAGGTTTGCCTGAACCTAGAAGGTTGAGGCTGCAGTGAGCTATGACTGTGCCACTATACTGTAGCCTGGGCAACAGAGTGAGACCCTATCTCAAAAACAGAAAAATTTGCATTACCCTAAGTAAATCAGATCTAGCTCTGCTTTAGTAACCGGGTGACTTCAGGCCCTTCATATGATTTCTATCAGCTTCAGTTTCCTCTTAACTCCTAGGGGTTTGGGAACATACATGAAATATATATGTCAATTTCTGGACATAGAAAGGACTTGGTGTGTGTGGTAGCTACAGTCTTCCTCCTCATCCCTTCCCCTCCTCCCCAACCCTTCTCCCACTTTCTCCTCCATATTCTCTTTTTCCTTCCTCTTCTTCCTGGAAACCTCCCTTCCCCTTTGTTGTCCTTGATGGGTTAAGAGTTTCAATGGGCTGAGATGTCCTTCCTCAGGCACTCAAGTTATTACACAGCAATCATGATGTTTCCACTGACATGAGGTGGCTTCTTGTGGCCAACCATCTAACTATGAAAAGAGGATGAAAAAGACCCATGGGCTCCTGGCTGGGCACAGAGCTCCCCAGATCAGAAAGCAGGAAGTCAAGTATAAACAGGGGGTTGCATCTTGGATGCTGAGACGCTAGCCCCCATCAGAGAGAAGTTGCAGCTGTCAGGGCCACTGAGCTCCCATCCCAGGGAGGGATGCTTGTGGCCAGAGCCTACGGTGATGCAAGAAGATGACATAACTCAGCTTGGAATGATTCACAGTTACACCCATGAAGAACAGCACAATTACTCCCAGGGAGAGTAGAGTTGTTCTCTGACACTGGATGCTCTCCTCATGCTACAGCAGTGTCTGTGTGTGAGTTCTCTTTTTTTTATGCATTCAGCAAGTGTTTACCCAGTGACTGCTATGTTTCAGGTGTCCTAGGTAACAAAAATAAACAAAAATAAACAAAAATAAAATGAACATAAAGCCTGTACCTCTGGAGGTTTCTATCTAATGGGGAGAGACACATAAAACACCAAGTATACAAACATAACTATGTGATTGCAAATAGTAATAAATGCTACAAGGGAAACAGGCCAAGTGTGAAACATTGTAACAGGAAGGGCACCTATTTGAAGTAACCAAGGAAGGATTCTTGGACAAGGTAACATTTAATCTGAGAGCTGATGGAAAGAGATACAAAGAGATAGAAAGCTGATAGAATGAGAAGGAAAGTGTTCCAAGGAAGAAAGGATGAACCGAGTCAAGGGAGCATCATGGAACAAAACCCAGGTCAGAGAAGAGGTTGGTATGCTAGGGAGACCCAAGAGATAGGGACAGAGGCAGAAAGTGGAGCCATTACACAGAACTCTGGAGGCCACAGCAAAGAATCTGCATGTCATTCTACATGGGAAGAGGGACGGCCACAACAGTTTTAAATTGGGGTGACATGGATGTCAATGAACAGGTACAACTTCTCACAGGCAACAGGAACTGAATTTTGCCACTCTTTGAAGGTAGCTTCTCAGAATCTACTTGGTAAACTTGGAAGATGTGAAGGCCATTGGGCCAAATCTTGGTATGCATATTATAAAAACACCTGATCTCATCCAGCAGAGGGCAAGGGGCCTGGGTGGGGTGGGGACAGTTGGGCTACCTAACTTGGATGGGGACTCACAATGCTGAAATTCCAGGGTGTGTCTATTAATTAAACACTTGAATAGCACTTACTGTGGGCTATCACATCCCTATGAGGCAGGTAGAGTTTCTAGGGAACTCTAACCATCATTTTTCTAGAAGAAATAAAAATCTAGTAAACCCCACTTTTGAGTCTCACCCACTTGGAATTTACTATCCACCTCTCAGAGGTTTTGTGAGGCTAACATGAGGTCATGAGCACTGCATGCTGTTAGCATGCTTAAGAAATAGCCATTCCCCACCCCCTTTCCTTTTGTATATAGAAAATAGGTTTACCAAGCAGAAAAAAACAAAACAACAACAACAACAAAAAGCTCATGCAGCTAGAATTATAGGCAATTTCCAGCATGATTTAGGCACACATTTCAATCCTGTTGCAGACATTCATTCAGCACAATTGCTGGGCTAATTATAAATCACTCTTTTTATTCATTAAGCTAGAGTCCCTGAGGGCCCCCACAAAGGTGTGTTCTATTGGACTGATTCAAGGCCCTCTGTGTTTGGCAGACCTCCTTTGTCATCCCAGTGTTGGGGGACAGGCCTAACAGGTGTTTTACGGCTCAATTGGGCCATATCAGGTTCTTATTGAAAATGCTTAAGTTTCAGAAAACACGCTTGGCCTCACACTATAGCCAAACCCATATAAGGCAAAAAGATGTCGTTACAGGGCTCATCCAAACTTGAAAGGATAAAATGTATCCTTCTTTAACATCAGTCCAAATTGGAGAGGTTTGAATGTTTCACTACTTTAAAAAATGGTTATTTTTTTGTACATGGTAAGATTTCCTCCTTGGAGTGGGCTCGTTTGGGTGAAAGCTCTTAACCACAGATTGAATTTTGAGTTCTGAGATTATATTTTCAATTACCTACTGGAAATTATCTGGTGCAGCTGCTTTTTGTGAAAAAATATGAATAGTGATTTTTGTTAAGTTATAGACTAATACCTTTGTGGTGGAAAAAGTAACCATACCTAAAAGTATTATTTAAAAATTGTAAACATATAATAAACTTGAATACTTCCTGTACATGGTCTAGCCAGACCAATTCAAATGAATTTACATTGGTCACAATATTTAAATTTAGGAGGCACAATTTTCTGAATGTTATAATGATGTAAAAAGAGTGTTGTGAGGTCCTTGGGGGGTATTTTTTCCAACACTCCATCTTTGTGAAGTCCTACTCAGAATTCTTTCTGGATGGTTACAAAAGAAATAGTGCAGCCATCACCATCAACACTTGCAGGGTCATAGCTCTTACATACCTGTTTTGTTGGAGGAAGAGCATGCAACCTCTGCTTTTGGGGTATTCAGAGGACTGAAAAAAGCAGGTTGGGGAAATAGATACCCTAAGCTCCACTCTTCACCTCTAGCCTCTTCCACTCTGCTTCACCACTGGACTACATTACCAAAAATACTGTGGGTTTTTAAAAAAATCAATATATTTTGGAATTTCAGTGATGAAAGTACTTAGTTGAACTGAAACTTACACTGATTTCCTCCCTAACCAAGAGTGACAGGATGTGATTCACGATTCATGTGTGGCTCTGGATTAATGCCTGAAAGCTGGCTTGTTTAGATATAGTCTTGCTTATCTGCAAATGGGCCAGTGAGCCTGGCACAAATGCAAGCAAGGCATAGCAAAGTAAAGCAAAACAAAAACAGTGAGGGAGAAAGGATAGAGATTTGGATCAATGGGACAGAATATAGAGTGCAGAAACAGTCCCACATACGTACCGTCAATTGGTTTTTTGACAAAGGTACAAAGGCAATTCAGTGGTGAAAGGATGATTTCTTCAGTGAATGGTGCTAGAGCAATTCAATATCGATGTACTAAAAATGAACCTCTCTCCAGACCTCACATTGTATACAAAAATGGGCTCAGAACAAATCCCAGATCTAAATATAACATATACAGCTATAGGATATTAAAAGGCATCATAAGAATATTATTATAATACTGGGTAGTAAATATTTTTTAGATACAATACAAAAAAATTGATAAATTTTTTGTATTCAAAATTAAAAACATCTTCAAAAGACAGTTAAGAAAGTGAACAAAAAACCCACCACATATTAGGACAAATATTTGCAAATTACATACCTAATAAAAATTTGTATGAAGAATATATATATATAAGGAACTCTCAGATCTCAATAATGAGAAAACAAAAATCTATTTTTTTCAAAAAAATGGATAAAATATTTGAATAGAAATTCACCAAAGAAGATATACAGTGCAAATAAAGTTGTAAAAGATGTTTAACATCATTAGCCATTAGGGAAATGAAAATTAAAACTATAATTTAGATACCTCCACACACTTCTTAAAATGGCTAAACAGAAAAAACAACCTGATGTACCAAGTATTGGCAGAGATATAGAGAACTGGAACTCTTGGAAAACAGTTTGGTAGTTTCTTGTAACATTAACATACACTTGTCCTATGACTCAAGAATCTTCCCTACTCCAAGGTATTTACCCAAGTGAAAGGAAAAATTTGTGTTCACACAAAAATCTGTATGTGAATGTAGAGGTTTTATTTATAACCACCAAAAGTTGAAAGTAACTCAAATATCCCTCAACTTTGGAACAGATAACCTGTGGTCACAATATTTAAATTTAAGAGGCACAGTTTTCTGAATGTTGCAATGAACTACTGTATGAAAGATGCCGGGTGACATCACTCAGCATGTCCCAGGAATATTATGACGTACCCAATGATGCAATGAGGGCACTTCACCTCTGTGGTGTTCTTCTCCTAAACCCACAGACTAATCCAGAGGAAAATGTTCAACAAACCCAAACTGAGAGACATTCTTCAAAACACCTGACCAATGCTCCTCAAAACTGGCACAAAAACAAACAAACAAACAAACAAAAACAACTGAGAAAAGACTGAGAGATGGTCACAGTTTTTCTGGAACAGAGAAAGGATGCTAATGACAAAGCCATCAGAATACAAATAAAGTCTGGAACTCAGCATAGTGTAATATATTGCTGTTGGTTTCTGTGTTTAGAATGCATCATAATATAAAATGGTAACAGTAATGGAGACTGAAGCCCAGTGAAGAGTTTCTAGGAACGCTGTACTCTGCAATTTTTCTGTAAGTCTATAATTATTTCAAACTCAAAGTTATTTAAAAAATTGTCTCAGGTGCATAGCAGACACTCAATAAATGATGATTATTACTATTCTTTAGAGGAAAAAAGATTGAAAGAAAAAAGTATAAAACTAAACTACAAAACTGCCATAATACATTGCATAGCAATTCATAGATGGAAAATTGCTCCTACAAATGTTATTTTATATATTAAGTCATAACAATTGGTTTGGAAGTATTATCTGGCCCAATCCTCTTATTTTCCAGAGCTGAAAACTGAGAAAAAGAAACAAAAAGAAGAAAAATAACAGTAAACTTGAAATAATAGAAATAACTGTAAGAATTCATGAAAAGTACCAATAATAAATCACAGTAAATAACACCTACTATATGTATCTCAGCCACTGTCCTAGGTGCTGCATGCCTGTTAACCTGTTAATAACAACTCTACAAGATTCATTTTATTATAGTCTTTATTTTACAAAGGAGGAAGCTGAGAGTCAGAGAGTTTAAGTAACATGCTCAGGATCACACAGCTAGCAAGTTGCAAAGCTGAGCTTTGAACCCAGGAGAAGAAAGGGAATTACCACTTATGGGGCATCCACCATGTAGCAGGCAAAGTACCAAATGGCTCCTGAATCTTAACTCATTGAATTCTTTACAAGCATTGTAGCAGATCAATGTTGTTGGCCCCAAATTTGCCAGTGAGGAATTCAAGGTTTATGTAATTGTCCCACTACACAGCTGCCAGATGGCGGGTTAGGATTTGAACTTGGGCCTACTGGACCCTAGTCCTGTGCTCTCTATTGTAATTGGCTCCTCAAAGCTGGTAGAATAGACCCAGCCAGAACAGATTGGAGGCTTTACCTTTTCATTCACGATTTATTCTATATTCAGGACAGCTTAGCTGACTTCTCTGTGCAGCTTCTATTTTCTATTTTACATGCAGAAAAGACATCTTCTATCCACAATTCCTTAAGACTCAGACAGCTGACCTAGGACTCTTAAGACCCTCAGGACACAGAATGACAAGGATATTCATTTTACAAATTTCAAAATTCACCCACTACCTACAAAGTTTTAACAGAGTCAGTGAGACGTTAACATATGACAATATTGACTGAGGCATATGTCTGATGCTCTGGCCAACCCCTTACTGTCCATGACCGAAAGGGTATGAAAAGAATAACATGCATTTAGACATATTGGGGGAAAAGTACAAAGCAATCATCTGTGTGTACCCCTCTACCATATGTGGCCACAAATGGAACACATTGAAAAGGTCGTGAGAGATCAGGAGATTTAGTGAACTGGGCACAATATGGCTTTGTGGTCCAGTTTATTTTCTCATGACAATGTAAAATATAGATTGAGATAAACCAAAATCCCTCATATTTGGTTTTATAGCTTAAATTCATAAATTCTCCACATTCATTAGAAAGTGATGTATTATCTGCACCCACTTGAAAAGATAGCATCCCAAGGGACAGATACAAGAATATTAAAAAAAAAAATCCTGATCAAAGAAATATTGCTTCTTTCTTCCTTTCATTGAGCAGATGTGCAATGTGTCCAGAGAAAGAAATAGAAAAATTCCTGAGTGATTTATGTGATGAGCCTAGTTTTAACTGAGGTTATTGCATGTCTAATATCATGACAGGGGTTATTAGTTTCTAGTTGAAAATGACCAGAGAGAGTCTCATTCACTTCATCAGTATGGTCCATTTATAGGTTGTCAGAGAGGCGACATCATGCAGCCACAGCACTTTGTCTTGGAGTTATTTCTCTATTAGATGTTTGCTTGTCTTTATCATGAAGACTTCTGGCCATTTAAGAAAATCCAGACCAGGGACGATATGCCTGCTCTACCACAGCATTTAAGACATTAAAAGCAGATGCATCACTTAGGAAAATGAGTTTTTTATTCGAAGAGGCATCACACAAGCCCTATTTGCCACAGGAAAATGAAAACAGACCAAGGAAATACATTTTTTCTAGGACAAGTTGACTTTTGTTTTTGCTATAAGAGCTATTTTATATAATCTAGTGGTTCCCAAACATTATGAAGCAATACAATTATTTTTAAAAATTGGGGAGGAGGTTCTACAGAGGATTGACAACTCTTTATCTTGCCAAATAAACTAATTAAGGTTTCTCCATTATTTTATATACTACCATCATTCTATAAAGAAGGACATTTTAACGCACATTTAAATTTTTAAAAGTACATAAAACTTAAAAAAGAACATTATCTCCCGGGGGGGGGGATAAACATTACTTCCTGGGAGAGAGAGCATGAGGGAACTTTCTACAGACTAAGCTGCAATCCCTTATCAGCCCTGGTCTGCAGACAATCGCTGGGGATCCCTGGAAAATCTGGTAAAAATCTGTCAGGGAGCAAGATTGACATTGGAGACAGAAACTTATTGTTCTGAAATTTGTTGTTATTCTAAAATACTAAATGATGTCAGCACTAGCAGTAATAATGAGTGGTAGTGCCATTTATTAAGTACATCCTAGATGTCAGTTCAGTTCTCTACTATGTGGGTGACACGTGAGTATCTTAATCCTTGCAAGAACCTGTGATATCAGTATTATTATGGCCGCCTTATGGATTAGGCCCCCAAGGCCTACAGAAAGCAAACAGCTTGCCCCAGGACACTCAGCAGAAGTGATGGAGCTGGGATCCCATTTCAAGTCTCTCTAAATCAGAAGCCAGCTTACCACCCCACCAACCCCTCAGCGTCCTGCTGTCCTCTGGTTGTGCTCAGTTCCTCTTGTTTGTGGGCATCCTTTCCTTGAATGCACTTGGTGTCTTTTTTGCCTTCAACTCAACACTTAGCGCAGTACACGATCAATAATAGACACTTAATAAATACTTGTTTCTAATGAAGCGAGTAAATGGATACTTCCAACTTGGGAAATTTATTTTGCTCATAGGGTGGTGTGAGGAGTAAATGAGATCATCTACACAAAGCACTTAAAACCATGTCTGACATAACACAGGAAGCCATGATATAAGTGAGTGTTCAACTTTCATTATGGAGTGTTGAGAAAATCAGCTCATCTTTCAGAAAACTCTCTTGGTTTGGTCTGCTGGAGAAGTACCAGCAGACCTACAGAGGAATCTTAGCGATATATGTAGATATCTTCTACAGAAGGATGTTTTTAAAAATTGAAAATGGCAATTTATAAAATGCCCACACATCATCACTTTTTTGTTCTTCTTTTGATATATATATATATATATATTCATTATAACATACCATTATATTATCTATCATATATACCATTTGATATATATAATATTGATTCTATTGATTGTGTATATCATATATAACATAATGTCCCTTCTCTTGTGGATAAGGGATTTGCAACTTAATAAATAAAAGTTATCTAGTAATAAATAAAAACAATTTATTATAAATAATAAATAAAAGCCTCTCCTTGATGGAAGGATTTTTAAAACAGATCTTGCTTTGTTAGACCCCATAGGAAAGTAATAAGTGTTTGAGAACCAGAGTTCTTCTGTGCATAAGATTAAATGCATAAACTCTTCCTCATTTGAAAAGCAGAGCTCACCAATGATATTTAGAAAGAACTCCCAGACCTTCTCTCTGGATATCCATTAGAGATACAGCCTTAAACTCAAGCTTAGAAGTTTGTTTTCATTCACATGTACTGTGAAAGCTGGAATTGTGAGTCTATATTACCAGCATCAGGGGCGTCGTGTTATTTTCCCAGAGCTTTGCTGGAAATTTCCCAAGATGGTAATGAGAAAACTATTACAACAAGATTCTTTTGACCCTGATTTCTGCACCCTAAATTACATGAGGTCCTGGGACAATCCTTCTCAAGACACAGTTCAGGAACAGATTGAGAAGGTGATGTCCTTGTTGTATTTTATTGTTACCGATACTCCCAGGTTTGCCTGTCTTTCTTGGACAGATGTTTCTCTGAATAGAGCAGCCCAGTTGCTGAAATGATTTCTAAGTCTCTTTCCATCAACAGGATTGGGGACAAGGAAGCTGCTTACTCTTCAGCCCTTCAGGTGGGTAAAGGGGTAAAAGTGTTGAAAGTCGAAGTACTATTATAGAAGCAAAATGTATAAATGTCTAGGGTCCACTAAGTTACACTGTGGAAAAAAAGACTTCATTGCATTTTGCTTTACAAAATAATTAGGAATTACTCAAAATGGAAAGGACAAGAAAAGAAAATTTGGGATAAATAAATTCATGCCAGTTTATTTTTCCCTAGGCAGGAATAGGCTAATTTCTGGCACGTGGGACCCTGTGTTCATACTCAATGTGATTTCAATATAGTGAGCAATGATGATGTTTGTTTTGTTTTCAAGACAGTCTCAAAGACTTGAAGGCTGACAGGCCCCAGCCTTTTTTGCAGCAAATAAAAAAAATTAAAATTACAAATAAAACCAGCAACCCAACTTTTCCATATAAATCAGGCCCTCAGGGTTGTTTTGTTAAAAAAGTTTTCTTCAGAATCAGCTTCTCCTCCTTCCCCTGACTGCCTCCCTTTCACTTTGCCTTAAAGGTTTTTGTTTTTGTTGTTTTTCAACCAATTCCCTTTGCACTTGTGAATGATAATAAATTGGTGCTCTTAGAGGAACTTGAACTTCTCAGATAAAAGATGTGTTCTTATGTTTAAAGTCGTTAACATTGATATGATTATCTTCAGAGTTTGGCCCTATTAACTTGATTATTGAGCCACTGTTTATTGTCATTGTCACGGTGCTTAACTGCAAAAGGTCAGATCAGAACGAAAGAACCAAGCGATGCAGACAGAATGACTGATCTTTCAATAAAATAACTGCTGTCATTTGCTCTAATTTGGGGATGGATGACATAAAAGGCTTCTGACTTCAACATCAGGAAGACTAATTCCAAGCTACACTGGGCATCTGCAAATTTGAGGAGGTATCAGTGTCCTTAAAAATGCCTGGGTCCTTTGAGTCAGAAATTCTATTTTTAATTTTAACTCTGCCAAGGAAGCAGCAAAACACATAAGCAGAGAGTTGTGTTTCAGGCTGGTCATTTCGGCTTTAATATAGTAGTAAATATTTGACAACAATCTAAATGTCCAGCTGTTGGGGATTATCTAAGTAAATAATGTTATACGTAATATCACAATTTAGAATCATGCCTTCAAATAATATTTCCTAAATAGTTTAAGTAAACTATGCATTAAAAAGACATACAAGGAGTGGACCTGATTTTAGGAGAAATGACATATTTGTGTATGTTTAACAACCAAAACTGCAGGGTTTTTTGTTGTTTTTTTTTTTACCAGTGCTTACCACTGGATGGAAGGGGTATTATTTTTATTCATTCTAAACATTTTACTATAGTCCCTACATTTTCTGCCGCAAACACCTATTTCTTTGATAACTGAAACCAAAACAAAATTTTTAAAAAGTTAATGCTATTTTGAAAAACCAATAAGGAAGCAAGCCCTTGTGACTACAGATCTGAGCCAAGGGTCCATGGTCAAGCACACACACACGCAGAACTGCAGACCTGTCTCTCGACCCACCATTCCAGGACCGGTACATAGTTGTCAGAAGGGAGTCCCATAACATGCTTTTACAGCTCCCAGTCCTTTATTAATGCCACATGTGCTCTTGTAAGGTTAAGTTATTAAGTGATACACAATAATTGTCTCTACTCCAAAATAGACATTTATTTCTCTCCACTCACATCGCTCTCTCTTGGTATCATTTATCACAGCCCCATTTTCGGAGCCATCTCAGCGGGTTGCTTCTCTCGTCCCTCTCTTTTAATGCAAGCCGACCTAAAGAGCCCCGACAAGAAATTAAGTATAATTACCTACGGAATCGCACAGGGAACATGAGATCGCACCGGCTCCCGAAGTGGAACATCCCCTGTCCTCCCCGAGTTAATTTGCCTGTCTTTCCTCCCTTGTTGAGTGCGCTTACATGCAGCCTCACAATGACCTGTTTAGTTGGCAGTGGAAAATTATGTCATTTGCAAGCAAGCTTTCAGCTGTGATATTTTATAATTGTTAAGATGAAAACCCGATAATCCTCTCCCCCTTACATAAACTGCAATCCATCTTTAAACCTGTGATAATTCCTAAAACCTGCCGCTTAATAAACTAACAAACCCCAGGCCTATGTGATTTTGCGGGGAGTCAATCTTTGATCAGCCAAGCTGAAATGGGTCTGATAAGGGGACGCCCTTCCACTCTGGAGTCGCCACTTGAGTGGGTGATTGCTGTTTCCTCCCATCCTCAAGTGCCAAATAAGCAGAAGTCTTCCCGAGCTTCTTATCTCTTTCACTTTCTTCTCGAGATCTCTGTCGCTTTAATCCGGCGTGTCTGCTGCTGGTTAACAAGGAAATCCTATGTCAATTATCGCCAACAACTTCCTGCTGCGAAGCAGTGGGGAATCAAAGCGTTTGAGAGCCTTTTCACACCCGAGAGTGGTGCAGGGCCTAATTAAATGGCCTTCATATCCTGCAGCCTGGTGGAGGCCGCATGATAGATAGCCAATGAAAGATAGCCTAATTTTTCTAAGAACTGTTTGGAGGTTGGTGGGCTGTCCGGTGGGTTGCAGCTGTGGGGCTGAGTGGGGTTTTTCCACTTCCACTACACGGAGTGGGCCTGTTGTCAGCACTGGACAGCAGGATCTGAAGGGAGCCAACCTTCAGGAAGGTTGTGTCCTGTTAAAGCTGCTCTATCACTCAGAGGCCCAGATGAAGTGGGAGAGGGAGGTGCAGGGAGTACTGACAGACTTGCAGCCCAGGCCTCAAAGGAGACCACTATTCTATGCAATTATTCACCTAGCTCCCTCCAACATAAGCGATTCCCCGCTCCCACCCAGGAATTCTCAGCCAATATGATGCAGTTCAAAACAAAATTTGTATAAGATCACTGCAAATCATTCTCTTCAGATGACTTATTTCTACTGGAGGTACACATACTCTATAGACAAACTAAACTAAAAAGACTTTTTTTTGGTGTAAGAAATGCCTTTATGAATGACATTTTCTCTGGCAGTTTCTTTCTATCCAGAGCAGTGATTCTCAGAGCTTCATGATCCTGGGCAAAAAACATCAGCTTCACCTGGGAGCTTGTGATAAATGCAAATTTCTCAGACCCCACCCCAGACCTACTGAATCAAACACTCAAGGGGTAACAGTAATCTAGGTCTGAACAATCCCTAGGTGATTCTAAAATTGAGAATCACATGTCTAGCACATGTCCAAGAAACTGCTTTGTAGATGTGTTGTTAATCATACATATCACCATTTGTTTGAAAGATCCGGTACATTACATAATGGGACACCCTGTGTTATTTAACCTGACTCCATATCTGTCGGCCCTTTATCACAGTGCATGTATCCAAGGCTGGAATCATTTCCTGATTCTCACTCATAAGGTAGTACCTTACTGAGTGAGGGACTTTTGTTTTAATTTGACAAGGTGGAAGTAGAGAGTGCATCTGCTGAAATATTTAAACCTATTTCTAGAGTTGTGATTAGGGGTTTTTGTTTGTTTTTTGTTTTTTGAGTCAGGGTCTCACTCTGTCACCCAGGCTGGAATGCAGTAGAATGATCACAACTCACCGCAGCCTCGAACTTCTGGGCTCAAGCAACCCTTCTGCTTCAGCCTCCTGGGTAACTGAATAACTGGGACTACAGGTGCACAAACAAACCCGACTAATTTTTTTGTTTTTTGTTTCGTAGAGACAAGATCTTGTTGTGTTGCTCAGGTTGATCTCAGACTCCTGAACTCAGGCAATCCTCCCACCTTAGTCTCCCAAAGTGCAGGGATGGCAGGCAATGAGCCTCAGTGTCCTTAGCTTTAAAACAGAAGAATGGTGGCCACCTAATTCAGAGGCTTGTTTTAAGGATTAAATCAGGTGACGTTTAGCAGGGAGCCTGCACATAAGCTCTCTGGAAGTTACTTTATCATATGCATGATAAGTCTTTTGGGTTTGTGGGACATTTTAAAAAACATGGATTAGTAGTGGAAGGGACCTCAGAAGTACTGGTCCATTCTACTCTATTTGACAGATGGGAAACTGAGGGTCACAAAAGTCATATGACTTTTGAATAGTAAGAACCTAAACATGGCCTAGAGTTGTGATTTTTTAAAAACTCAGGGTACTAAACAGGGTTTGTTGCTCTTTATTTTGTAATGAACAAGATTCACCCTTCCAACATTTCATAAAAGAAAGGACATTTTTAAACATGCCAAAAGGAAATAGCAAGGATGTAATTTTAATAGAAAGTCAATCCTTTAAGTGAAATCAGTTTATGTTTATAAATATAAATAACTTACTATGCTCCCCTTACTTTTCTCTTTTAACTGAAGATTGGCTTGCCAAGCGGTGGCTAGAAATGGCTAGTGCAGCTTTAGATTTAGGAGAGAGAGTACAGGAAACATTAAATCAGTGGTTTTTAACCTAGGCCGTACATTAGAATCACCTGGAGAAGCTTTCAAAGCTACCCAAGCCTGGCCACCACCCCCAGGGATTCAGGTTTAATTGGTCTAATTTGGGCTGCAGATAGCAGAATTTTTTAAGAAGTTGAGAGTCACTGCTTCATAAATCATCTTATACTCCAGAGGGTTTCAAATTTTCACTTGTACACAATTCCCCTGGGGATCTTACTCAAATTCTGATTCTGGCCCAGTAGGTGCGGGTGGGGCCTAGGTTCTTCATGTCCAACCAACACCCAGGCAATACTGCTGCTGTTGGTCAGTGGACTACACTTGGAGTAGTCAGCCCAGAGCCACTTACTGCTGAAGGATTTATCAGGACTTAGCAGAAAACCCAGTGCCTCTCCAGTACCAGCTGAGATTCACCTGCCCTGAATTCCTGGGGGGAAGAGACCATTCTCTAAGGGCAAACTGGGAGTGAAGTAAGGGATGTGGATGATCCAGCTCTCCAGCAGCCTGGATCCCCACCCCAGCAGCAGCTGCTGGCTCCCTTGGGATAACTTCAGTCCCTTTTTTGGTTCCTACCCATGTTTTGTGGTTGCCTTGGCCATTCTGCCGTGAATCAGAAGGCCAAAATTCAGCAAAGGGATACATGCAACATTGGAGGCTATAGAAATAGCATAAGGAGGACAGGAAAACATGTGGCCAATTCCTGACCAAAGCCCATTGTCCACACAATTACTCCAAATTTGCTCCACTTCGCCAGGCTTGAGGACTTCCTGAAGAGACACTGGCACAACCAGCGTGAGATACCCCACATTGTTGGATGTCCATAGGGGAGAGCTGTGGAGACCTCTTATCAGCCCCAGGGGCATGGGCTCAAGCTCCTGTTCCTTTAGTATAACTCACATCATCTGTTTAATTATGGGTGTTCCACCCAGCCTTTTCATTTTATGGTAAGCTTCATAATACAACTTTTATTTGCTCTTACTGTATCTGAAATCTTGGGCAATTTACATAGCTTTCTGGAAGCCTCAATATTTGTAGCTTTAAAATGAAGTAATAGTAACTACCTAATTCAGAGGATTGTTTCAAGGATTAAATGAGGTGATGTTTATCATATACGTGTTCATTCTCTTGGATGTGTGGGACACTTTGAAAAGCATATGGACTCGAAGTGGAAGAGACCTCAGAGAAGATTCTTGGATAGTAAAAACCCGGACTGCCTCCGGATCTAACTGTTATGGATTCTCACACATATGTATTGCATATGTTTGTAAGTTTAAATCTTCTTTGGAACAAGACAAGTTATAAATAAATAGACAGCTGACATGATAGCCTTTCCACTCATGCTGACTTCCTCTGAGATACAGGCCCTCAGGAATGATAAATTCTGGCCCTCACAGCTTTATCCCCCACTCTGGAATCCATGGCAGACACTATTGACCAGTCAGGTCTACTGTCCCTCTGAATCCACACAGTCTTGGAATTCTCAGCATGAATTTCCAGAAAGCCACTATCACTTGGCCAGTATTGACCTATGTACAAACCCTTCACTCTTTCTACTTTTCTGCTTTCTATATTCACAAGCCTTGGGAGCGAGCTTTTGGAGTGTACTGATTTGGTTTGCCCTGTTACCAGGTAGAATCAGGCAGGACAGTACCCAAAATGGAAGAGGGAATTGAGCATGTGGTACCTCAGAGGCTGAAAGTGAAAGTTTCCATAAATATCTGAAAATACATGAATTTGAAATAGCAGCAGTGTTTTTGATGATCTCAAATACTTTATTAGGCTTTTTATGAGCTGGGGCAATTTTAAATCAATAATGGTAATTTTGGATTTCTGATTATATCAAAATAAGCAGGAAAAAAAGACTCCTGCTCAATAATGGCTTTTTTGTAGTTTAGCTCAGTAAGGTCTATGAAGGGCTTACAGTCTTTATATAGAACATTTCCATAGCAAATCCTACACAAATGCCATTTCCTTGAAGGCAGAATACACAACAGTTCCAAAATTGGGAGCAAATTATAGTCCCCTGTTTTGAAACTAAAGATGATTTTACAATAACATTTTTATTAATTAATGCCAACAACCCAAGTAATTTGATGTCTAAATCAGTTGCAGTTGCTGCACTTGGAATTTGAAAATGTTCAGAATATTGAGGTAAGTTAGTGGTCAACTATAGAGTTAAATAAAATGTATAGCTTTTACTGAATGTGCAAGAAACCCCTGCTTTAGCGAGTTTCGAGGACAGTCAAGTCCAGAGTACCCTGCAATGGAATATCAAGAGCAAGTATGGTAGAATGTCTACTCCTGGCTTAATACACCCCTGTAGGGCAGAGTCATTGGGGTATGGGGGGAGGGACTCCTTCCCCATTTAATCCTTCAGGTACATGGAAACCTTACTGAGGACAAGTTAATTTCTGAGCAGACAGTCATCCTTCCTCTCATTTAACAGACTTTGCCCCTCAATACAACAATTGGTATCAAGTGAAGTTAACTTCATCTCCAACACTGAATCCATCTAGAACTTTCTTGTAACTTGGATAGAGTCACATTTCTTTCCTGTTTAAGATTTTCCAGCATGTTCTTTTTATGGAATAAAAGCCAAACTCTTCATAATAGCATTTTAAGTACTTCCTAATTGGCCCTCAGCTCACTTTATTATTATAATTATTAATACTATTAATATTGCTCTGACTACTATGGCTACCTCTGTTCCTGCTACTTCTACAAAATGCACCTATCTTTGACCAAACTTCACCATATCAGTCATTCTTTAAGACTCTCCGTGTGAATAACCGTATCTATGACTAGGTGCTGTTGTTATCTGGACTTTACAGGCGAGGGAATTGAGAAACAGCAAAGTATCATTTTGCTCGGCTCAAATTATATGAGTGTTTTGGGCTGAGATTTAAAACACTCAGATAATAAGTAACTGTGAACTGGCTGCTACATATACATATACACTTGTGCATTCCAGGAAGAAAGAAAGAAGAAGAATTACTAGCCTCACCTAGTAATTTTTGCCTACACAGAAAAATTTAGTTGCATGGCCATTCCTGGCTGTAGGGGAGCCTGGGAAATATGGTTCTGTTAGTATGAAAAGAGAAACAGTAGATATTGGGTAAACCACCAGCAATCTCTGCCCTGAAAAATGACAGTGTCATTCATTCTGGATAAGAATTCTATTAACTCCCATGGTGGCTGAAGGACCATTTACTCATCAGGCTGACTGTTTGCCTTCCAGTTCCTTCTCTGGGATCCAAACTCATGTGTCACAGTGAGAGGCCCATTTCTCACTCCTCCTAGAATGGGAGTGATAACTTAGAGAATGGCTGTAGATAGCTACATGATCAAATCACCAAAAGAAGATGAACACAACAGCTCTTGTTCCATTTTATCTGTGGTAGTATAAAAATCGTTAAATTTTTAGCAAAACCAAAAAGTCAACACATTCAAATCATTTGTGTCCCCTTCCTAAACATTTCATCTGCCTACTTGGCAAAGGCACACAGAGCAGCTTATTCACATCTTTTATCTCCCAGTCTCTGATGTGATTCTGCTTACTCATTCACATTAATATGTTGATGTTATATTCTATTAATATGTTGACTCACATGGTCATGCTTGGCCTCACACCCTGGCCCTCACCTGGGGGGTGGGGAAGGAGTATGATGGTGATGTAGAACTAACAATTATCGAGAATCTTTGACATTTTCTCTCCTTTTATTTATTTCGCAGCAACATTTGATTGACTTCCTCCAGCATTCCAAGCAACGAGACTATGAGGGGAACCCCCCCAAAACCTGGAATTATCTTTCTGGAGGGCAGACCCCTTGTAGTACAGGCTTCTCCCCTAGGTAAGCGTTCTAGGAACCCATTGACATCAATGTACCAGCTAGTGTTGTTGTGGGAGGCTGTGTTTGGCTACAGTGAATTGTTTTTGGAGAGTCTTTCAACACATTTACCCATTTCATGATGGCTGATTTACAACCTACCCAGACTGTGCTAAGTGTTCAGCAGTTTTCTAACCCAAATGGCACGACCCCCAGGCCCCACCCTCACCATTCACCTGATTTCATCCTGAGAAATTTTTTTATTTCCCCAGATGAAAAAGTCCTCAAAGGGAAACATTTTGCAGATGTGGAGGAAGTGAAACAAAAATGGCAGAAGCAGTAAAAGGCATCAACATTGATGTGTTCAAAAATTGTCTTGAGCAATGGAAAAAAGCATCTTGATAGGTGTGTTGCATCAAATGGAAAGTACTTTGAAGATGACTGAAGTTTAAACATGTAAGAATAAATACACAATTTTTAATAAATGAATTCTTTTGGGGGAAGATCCCTCCTTGGATTCCAAGTATAACAATAGTGGAGAGTTCCTGGGACACTTGTTCCTACATGGAGAAGCAGTTACTATTAGAATATTTGAATAGATAAGAATTTGAAGAAAACTTGGAGTTTCCTTCAAAACTCTAATTTGTTTTCATTTTGAACAAATAATTATAAATGTGAAACATTTTTCTTTGTGTGTGCATATATGGAGATACATAAATATTCATATTATAAATGTTTAATGTAAAAGTGTTACAGAGTTAACAGAGAAGAGGGGTAAAGTGAGAATCATTTTTCTATTTGTATTCTGGTGAATTAATTTAGCATTGAGTATACCAATGACGTGAGGACAGAGGAAACAGAAAGATAAATTCTCCTATAGGGAAAACCACACAGCTTTAGAATCAGACCAGTATTTGAAACCAGGTTTAGCTGCTACTGGAAAATTTCCTAAACTTTTCTAAACCTCAGTTTTCTCATTTGTAAATGGGATGATGAAAAGAAGGATGGTGGAGGCTTTGTCGAAGATGAGACCTCAGTGGAAAACAGTGTGGTGATTCTAAAAGCGCTAAACATCGACCTCACATATGACCCCACAATCCCCCTACTGGGAATATACCCTGAAGAACTCAAATCACTCTATAAAAAAGATACCTGCACACGTATGTTTATCACAGCATTGTTCACAATAGCAAGAACCTGGAATCAACCATGCTGTCCATCAAAAGAGGACTGGGTTAAAAAAATGTGGACATATACACTACAGAATATTACACAGCCATAAAAAAAGAACAAAATCATGAATTTCACAGCAACCTGGATGGAACTAGAGTCTATAATACTGAGTGACCTCTCATAGAAACAAAGATCTGAGTATCACATGTTCTCACTCATATAGTGGACCTTGAACATCTATCGTAATACTGTAAGAAAAGGATTGACAGTGGTGGGAAACTATGGATGGGGGGAGGGAGGGGAAGGGAGGTGGGATTAACAGTAGTAAATATCTGTCTGGGGACGGGGAGACACCCCTTATCAACAAGGGTGCCTGAACGAAACATATTTGTATAACCTAACCCTTAAGTGTACCCCACAATACCAAAATAAAAAATATTGATTAATAAAATAAAAAGAAAAGAAAAGAAGGATGACATGACAATGACAACAAAACAACAACATTTATTGAGGTTTTTTTTTTATGTGTTGGCTGCTAAATGCATTATATATAATCTCATCAATTCTCATTATAATCCAATCATGTAATTACTACTGTAGTATTTTCATAGTATTATCTGTATCAGTTATCTCTAGCTGCATAATAGCTGCTGAAAATTTAGTGCCTTAAAAGAACAACAATTTATTTTGCTTACCGTGAGCTGGTAATTCCTTTTCATCTCAGACAGGCTCCCTCCTGTCTACTGTCAGCTGCCGTTCAGTTAGGCAGCTCTGCCGCTAGGGTTTGGTTGCTGGGGTAACAGTCATGATTTGGGTCATATGTCCCTCCCATGAGGCAAACTAACCTGACCTGTTCATGTGATGGAAGCAGTATTCAGAGGAAGAGAGAGGACAGAAGGTCTATCATGGCCACAGGCTCCAAACTGGCTCATCATCACTTTTGCTGTATTCAGTTGACCAAAGCAAGTCTCACATAGCCAAACTCAGACTCAGAAGGTGGGGAAATAGAGATTCTCTCTCTTGATGGGAAGAAACACAAAGTCCCATGGCAAAGGATGTGGGTGGAGAAAGAAGGGTAAAGGCAGCCAGTTTTGCAAACAATCTCCCACTCTACCTGCCTCACAGGGTTATCGTAAAGAGTCACAAGTAATAATGGCTAATCTCATTAAATTCTTCCCCAAACCCTGTGGAGTAGGCACTATTATTGTCTCCATTTTATGAGTAAGCCAGCCGAAAACCAGAGATGTTAGGTATTTTCCCAAGGTTGCTCATGAGAGTGGAACCAGACTCAAATCCAGGCAGTTCAAGTAAAATCTGAATACGGGTGGTACCTGAGTTCACAGGATTATTCCAATGTCAGTTTCTTGGTGTTGACAATATGCTATGGTTATGAAAGATTTTATCATTAGGGGAAGCATCTGAGGTGTAATTTGCAATTTTTTTCCCCATTCTGTATGTTTTCTGTTCACTCTGTTGTTTATTCATTTTGCTGTGCAGAAGATAGTTAAATAAGTCCCATTTGTCTATTTTAGTGGTTGTTGCAATTGCTTTTGGGGTCTTTGTCATAAATTATTTGCCTAGGCCAATGTCCAGAAGAGTGTTTCCTAGGTTTTCTGAAAGGATTTTTATAGTTTCAAGTCTTATATTTAAGTCTTTGATTCATCTTGAGCTAATTTTTGTATATGGTGAGAGAGAGTGGTCCAGTTTCATTTTTTCTGCATATGGCTAGCTAATTTTCCAAGCACTACTTATTGAATAGTATGTCCTTTCTCCATTCTTTATTTTTGTCAAAAAAGTTGGTTGTAGGAATGTGGTTTTATTTCTGTGTTCTCTATTCTGTTTCATTGGTCTATCTGATTATTCTTATACCAGTACCATGCTGTTTTACTTACTATAGCCTTACAGTATAAATTGAAGTCTGGCAGCCTCTGCAATTGTTCTTTTTGCTCAGAATTGCTTACTCAATATGAGAAAAACAACTCCATTAAAAAGTATGCAAAGGATATGAATAGACTTTTCTCAAAAGAAGACACACAAGCAGTGAAAAGAGGGACTCTGAGAAACTCAGAATAAACTTAGTTCACATTTTGCCTCAGCATAACCATTTTTGCTTAGACTGACATGCTTCGAATCTAGCACAGGCTAGACATGGATAGATATATTTTCAATAGGCAGGTTTTAGGAAGCATTCAGACATTTTACTGCAAGTCAAGCTGGCAGCTTACCCCATCCCCTCAGCAAATCTCCATCAGATGCAAGACAAGGACAGTCCAAGCTTTCAATTCATGGTTTAGTATAATAATCTCTAAGAAACTTTCAGGTTCCTAGTCAAAGACGGAAGGTCAAAGATCATCCCTTAGCTGGCTAAAGTCATAGAATTGATAAGACCACCTTTTTGCTAAGGACCTTGTGAATTGGAAACGTCTGACAGGTCTCTTGCAGGAAAAACCCCTCCCCTTGTCTCCTCCCATCAAGCCACCAACATGGCAGCAATCATGTGACTAATCCACCCATCTGTCTGCTGTCCATCACCTGACACAGTACCTGCACTTACCTGCCCATTAGTGGTGATGATATGGAGCAGACCACCACTCAATCACCTTAATGATCTTCCCCCATCAAAGGGAAGGATTAAAGGGACTCTACCATGAACATTCAGCTCCATTGCCTTGCTAAGTTATGGTGTGGCCATGTGCTCATTGAACTGTGGCCAGGCCATGTTTCCTAGCTTTGACCCCCTTGCCTACCTTGGGGAGGTGAATCTCCTCTTTCTCTCTCTCTCTAATTTACTTTCTAAATACACTATATTTTCTAATCTAACTTCTGTACAAATCTTTCATGTGGCATTGGATCACATACCAGACACCCTCGCCCCCAGCAATCCAGACCTAACATTCTGAAAGGTCCAGCAGGGCCTAACAAGCAGCCAACGAACATATGAAAAAATGCTCAGCATCACTAATCATCAGATAAATTCAAATTAAAGCCACAATGAGATATTACCTTACATCAGTCAGAATGGCCATTATTAGAAAGTCAAAGAAGAGATGTTGGCGCAGTTGTTGAGAAAAAGGAATGCTCATCCAATGTTGGTGGGATTGTAGACTAGTTCAACTTCTATGGAAAACAGCATGGAGTTTTCTCAACTAAAAATTGAATTACCATTTGATCCAGCAATCCAACTACCAGAGGTCTACCCATAGGAAAAGAAATTGATATATAAAAATATACCTGTACTCATATGTTCATTGTGGCACTATATATAGTAGCAAAATCACGGAACCAATCTACATGCCCATTAACAATTAACTGGGTAAAGAAAATGTGGTATATATTCACCATGGAATACTATACAGCCATTAAAAAGGAATGAAATCATATCCTTTGCAGCGATATGGATGGAGCCAGAGCTCATCATCCTAAGTGAACTGACTCAGAAACAGAAAACCAAACACCATATATTCTCACTCATATGTGGGAGTTAAATGGTTACAAAGATGAATATATTAGACACTGGGAACACCAATAATGGGGGAGGTAGGGAAGAGGGTTAGGTTTCAGAAATTACCTGTGAGGCCCAATCCCCACCACTACACAATATGTCCATGTAATGAGCATGTATATGTACTCCCTGAATCTGAAACTTAAAAAAAGAGCAAGTCAAAAATATTTAAATTGCATACATCACCCCCCAACAAATCTGAGCAGATCAAGCACTTAGCTAAGACTCTGCACACATGTAAAGAACTGAGTATAGAGTGTGACCAAACAGTAAGTGTTTAATAAATGCTGACTTCCTCTGCTGAAAGCTCATTATCCATGTAAGAGAGCAAAGAGAATCTCTAATTCCTAATTCAGTGTAAAAATGAGCACCACTTCAAACTGCCTAGGAAGTGACCACTCAGATTGAGCCAAGAGGAGTCTATTGTGTATAAGGGGCCACAGTTGGTCTCCCACTAGGGCAAGTTTTGCAGTTACAGAGCAAAAGCAGACGTGTTTCTGGATTTCTGCCTTTCTAAGATTACTTTATGAAAAATCTTTTTCAGATCTCACAGATCCCCAAGGAGTCTCAGCTTAAACCTGGGAAAACTGTTGGGAAGTCTAATTAAAAGAGAACAATATGATATGGGGATTAGTCTAACTTGATAGGGTCAAGCCAGGCACTGTTTCTTCCCTCTCTAAGTTAGTGGAGAAAATTTCTTTAACAAGAACAAACAATATACACTAGCAAATGATCAGCTCCAAGTAGACCTAGTTAGGTTGGATTTTCACAAAGAGTGAGATAATAGCCTTTGGAAAAAAAATTATAAAGGAAAATAAATAGCCATGTGTTAAAGTCGTGGGACTGGCAGAACAATAATAATAACTATTACAAGTACTAGAAAGCAGGTGCTACTGGGAATGGATGCAGTGGTGACCTGCTGGCTTAACTGTTTCTATCAGGGCCAATGCCTATGTATTAATGGTTAAATGAGAAGCAGTTCATGTCCACAATGCTGGAGGAGAACATTTCCTGGTAAACATCCAGTTGGCTTTTACTTGACAGCTTAATAGATGAGAACAAGGACTATATTAATGACAATAATGATAATAAAATTATTATTGGGTACTTACTATGTGCCAGTAACTCTTTAGGTGTGCTACCTTTGTTTTCTCATTGAAACTTCAGAATCTTTTTTTTTCTCTTTTGAGTCAGAGTCACACAGAATCACACTCTGTCTCTCAGGCTGGAGGGCAGTGGTATGCTTATGACCACTGCAGCCTTGTCCTGTTGGGCTCAGGTGATCCTTCTGCCTCAGTCTTCCAAGTAGCTGGAACTATGGGCACACACTACCATGCCTGGCTAGTTTTTCGATTTATTGTAGAGATGAGGTCTTGCCATGTTGCCCAGTCTAGTCTCAAACCCCTGGGCTCAGGCAATCTTCTCGCTTCTACCTCCCAAAGTGCTGGGATTGCAGGTGTGAACCACTACGCCTGGCGAATCCTCACAATCTTTTATGGGTGAGGAAATTGAGGGTTGGAGATGTCAAGTAACTTTCCAAGGCACACAAAGCTTAATTTGGGCAAGGTAGGATCAAAGCATAAATTGTCCCAGGGTACGGACAGGCTCATTTTGAAAGAGTGCTCTGAGACACAGTACCTATTCTCTTCACTGTCATAATCACCGGAGTTTGCTGGGGAAACTTTTAAGTTCAAGTTTTCAAGTTCAAAGCTCGAAGTAATGAAGTTCTTGTTACTTCCTGCCTGAGGATAGAGCCCTGCACAGCTAATTCTCAGATGGGAAGCACTGAACTTTCTCAAAACCTATTGGTTTTGAGTATTTCATCTGGAATTTATTTTTGTTTATGATGTGAGTTTTGAGATTCAGCATTTCACTCAACCCCATTAGCCAGCCAGTTTTTCCTGCATCACTTAATATAGAAATGATCTTCTTCACATGGAACCAAAATGCCACCTTTTACATGCATTTCATTCCCGTATAGACTGTGATCTATTTCTGAATCCATTTTGTTCTTAATCTATCACTTTTTATCCCCTTGTCAATGGCATATTATATTGATTATAATGTAGTTCAGTATTCTATATTCATGTATGAATGTGTGTATGTATGTGTATATATATGCATATATATTAGTGAGTTTCCTAATTTTATAAGGGAACTCTCCAAATATTTTTCTCTTTCAAATTCTCTTAGTCATTCTCAGATAGTTATGACTGTATATAAACTTTAAAATAGTTTCATGCACTCCCAGCCCCCTCAAAAGAACTATTGGGATGATGAGTTAAGTTGCATTTCATTTCTATGTTAATTTGAGGACTGATTTTTTTATGGCTTGAAGTTTTCCTATATCAGGAACATAATATGTCTTTCTATTTAGGGGGATCTTATTTTAAGATCTTCAATAAGATTTTTACGCTTTTTGTATAAAAGTTCTATGCTTTTATTATTAAATTTATGTCTGGCTAATATGGTGAATGGAATTTTTTTTTCCCCATTTCCATCATGTAACTGTTTTTTGCTAGTGTGGCCAGCACTGTTACATGGGCCAACATCCCTAAACCTCCCTGCTTAAGTATTCCCAGGTTGACAGTCTCATTGAAGTTCCAGCAAATTAACATTTTCTAGGAGACTGATGGGAGATGAAGTAAAAATCCCCCAGCCACCTCACCTTTTCCCCAGCGAATACCTGTGGCCGCACGCAGGATTCCCAAGGACCAGCGGATGGAGGAGGAAAAACCCAGTTCTGGGGCTCACAGATGAGGCAACCTAATGTATCATGGCAAGTTAAAACGAAGGCTCTCACTTGAAGTGACCCTGAAAATAATGTGGGTAGAACTTTAAGAAGCACACCTTGTCACAAACTTCGTGTGGAGGAAAAACCAACCTGAGGTGAGGATATACCTAGACTCCTGGGAAGTGGCAAATGGTCTGGCTGGTTAGTCAAATATCCGAAAAGAACAAGATTAGGAAATCAGAGACAAAAGAGTTCTGGAGAAGAAGCATTTAGATGGGCCAAGATAGTAGCAAGCACATAATGTGAAGATCTTTGTGAACCACATCAGTACTCCCAGAGAGTGTCCACTCTGAGAAGGCATGAGACAAGGAGACAAGAGACATCAGCCAGTCTTTGCCTTTGGCCACTCTCGCCCTTGCACAGTGGGTCCATGAGCGGAGCAGTCAAGTAGAGCCTGATAAGGGCAAGGTAACCAGGGACTCGGAACCCACAGGAATGAAGGTCTGGGTTATTCCACCATGCAAGCAACCTAGAACAGCAAAAATTACTGACCAATGATGAGGAGAATCTATAATAAGTGGTAAAAGAATGAGATAATGAATATCATCAGTTGTCACCTCAAGACATACTATTGCATAAGAGACTGTATGTGATCCCCATAGCCATTCTGTTGTAAGTCTGCCCTTGAAAAAAAAAGTCATAGCCAGAAATCACCTTTAAGAAGAAGTGATAAGACTGAGTAATTTTAAGTGGGCCATGTGTGGATGGAAGGGCTGGCTGCAGGGGATGGACTGTAGCAGAAGGTGTTGGTGCACTCACAGTGTAGCCTTCTTTATAATGCATACTTTGTGGGCTGTCTTTCCTTCCCTATTCCCTCACTGGTGTTCTTTCATCTCCTGTTAGGAGCTGACTGTTTGTGTCTCCAACAAGTTTATGTACTGAAGCCCCATCTGCCAATGAATATGACTATATTTGGAAATAGAGTCTTAATAGCAGGTATTTAGGTGAAATGAGGTCATAAGAGCGGGCCCTAATCTGATAGGAGTAGTGAAGACCCAGTGAGAAAATAGCCATCTGCAGGCCAGGAAGAAAGTCCTTATCATGAAGTGAATTGGCCAATCAACAGAACTGTGAGAAGTAAATTTTCATTGTTATTTTGTGTTATTTTGTTATGGCAATTAGAGATAAGAAATGCATGCCAAATACATTTTTTGCTCTCTATTTTGTGTCTAGATATGTTTTGAGGAAAACCAAATCAAGAGTCAGTATATAGGAAAGCTATTTTTCTCCCCCCAACTTAAAAATTTTTGACTGAATTTTAGACTGAAAAAATGTGTAAATATAGTTACTATATATCCCTTACTCAGCTTCCCCTAATGTTAACAATTTTTAAAAACTATAGAATAATCATTAGAACCAGAATATTAATAACGGTTCAGTACTATTCACTAAAGACCTTAGTAGATTTCACCACCAGATTTTTTACTAATGTCCTCTTTCTGTTCTATTCCTATATGGGATCCCACATTGCAATTGAGTATTATTTCTTTTTAATTTCTTGTAGTCTGTAACAGTTATTCATTCTTTCCTTGTCTTTCATGAGTTTGACACTTTTGAAAATTATTGACCAATTATTTTGTCAAATTTTCCTTGACTTAGACTTGTCTGATATGTTCTTATGATTGGACTGAACTCATCCATTTTTGGCAGGAATACAAGAACAATGGAATTGTGAGTTATTCTCAGTGCCTCTTCTCAAAGGCTTCATGGTATCTTATTGCTGGTGATTTTTGCCTTGATTATTTGGTTAAAATTATTTCTACTGGGTTTTTCTACTGTAAAGTCACTATCCCTTTATAGATAATGAATATCTTAGTCAATATATTTTAAGGTTATGGGAACTCTATTTCTCCTAAAACTTCTGCCCATAAAATTTAAATGTATTGGTTTTTGCTGACATATCTTGTATCCAGTCACATCACCAAATTATACTATTATTTTAAAATCTCTATATAATATATATACAGTCATATATACATATATAAAGTATATTAAAGACAGCTTTACCTTTTTATTTGCATCCTTTATAGCAATTTTAAAAATTTTATCATAATACCTAGTCTTCTAAAACCATTTCAAATAATACTAAAGATAATAAATAGCCTCCCTTGTTTATTTCATGTGATTGACTTGAGTATTTTGCCATTTGATTCAATAGTTGCTGTAAGTCTGGTATAAATGGCACTTGCCATATTTAATTTCCTTCTATTTTTGTTTACTAATTTCTTTTGTTTAGAATGTTTGTTAAATTTTATCAACTAAACTATGTTTTTTCCTTTAACATGCTGATGAAATGAATTATGTTGTCAGATTTCCTAATGTTAGGTCATCTTTCCATTTCTGGAATGAAGCCTATTTATGATGCATTAATTTTAAAATACACCATTGGATTCAATTTATATCTGTAATCACAAAGGAATTGAATCTATAATTTCTCTTTAAGTACTATTTTGTAAGATTTGGGTTTTTTCTGGTTTTATAAAATAAATCATAGTAGTTTTAACTTACTCTGTGGTTTAGATTTATTGTGATCTTGATTCAAACAACTCCATTTCCAATACTTTTCTTCATAATGTTTTCCATATTTAAACATCTTTACAAGTAAAAACCTCCATCAGTGAAACTATGCATGTGTGGGGTGGGAGGTTAAGAGGAACTCTTTGTTCCCCACTCAATTTTGCTATGAATCTGAAACTGTTCTAAAAAATAAAGCCTATTTAAAAAAAAAAACTCCATCAGCTGGTAAACTACTATAGCCTTAGCTGAATGGCCCTGAGATAATCCCAACTCATATTTTTTCCAAGCTGGATGAGAACACCAGAAATAGAAAGAACAAAGAGTACAAGGTAGGTGGTAGGGTAGGGAAGGCTGAGGTCAGTTAATTTGGTTATTATATGAATAATATACAAATCATATACAAAACACCCTATTGTTCAGAGTCAAGAACTCAGGCTCTATTGAAAAAACATTGAGTTAATGTTTACACTGTTTAACAAAACTCCCAATAACCAGAAAGTTTACCATACAGAGTATTTTTGTCAAAGAACTTGTGATAAATCTTTAGAAAAAGTTTAACCACTTTTCTAACCTTAAAATTACAGGGAAGCAAACCTCACAGGCTCAGTCTCTGGATAGTTGAGAATATTGATCAATATAAGAATTAACACAGTCTGGATACACAGAAAAGGAGATTTAGTTTTTAGAAACCCATTTCTGATTAACAAAAGTGTTTTTTCTATTTGACCATTCTATTAAAAATGAATACACTGGCTTATAAACTATTTTGTTTACTTCTGGGTTCCAAGTGCTTTTCAGTGTCTGATATATGGGGGGCACAAAGAGATGTTAATTGAATGAATAAGCAGACGAATAAATGACAATGATCCAAATTAAGCCAAGCATCTTAGTTAGTTGAAGATAGTTATGTATTTTGATAAGATGTGTTGTTTGTTAAAGAATGAGGTTAAACCATATGAAATTACTATTTTACAGATTTAAACCTAGTCATATATTGGTAATTTTGTATGGTTCAACTTAATCCATATCTGGTCTAGAATTTTGAAACACTCTTTAATATTTTAGGCCTGTGACTTGATAGAATATTTTCCTATTTCATCTGAACCCCACCCAGTATGATGCTTCTTGATGATATAGCATAGTGGTTGAAGGCTCAAGATTAAACAAACCCCTGTTCAACTCTTGGCTTTATCTCTTTCTAGTTGTATGACCTTAGACAAATTACATAATTGTCCTAGGCTGAAATTTCATCACCAATTAATTGGGGATAATATCTTCCTTATAGAGTTGATATAAAGATAACAAAATTCATAATTTAGTATCATAGTGTGCTAAAATAAAGCACTTGGCCCAGTGCCTGCACATGGTAAATGATCAATAAATGGTTTCTATTACTATTATTTATATTAATGAATTTATTTATTTTGGTTGTCTCCCTCTAGAATACTTAACTTTCTGTCATTTCAAAGTCAATTTTTGGTAACAAATGTCACAATAGTGCTTTACTTCAGGGTGGGAATATTGACCAGGAAGAGGCATGAGGGAAAATTTTAAGGGTTGAATATGTTCTATGTCATGATCTGAGTGATGGGCCTTTGTAAAACCTCATCAAGTGCATTAGTGCACTTTTATCTGTATATAACTCAGAATTATATGTGCCTGTTTGGGATGGTTCAAAGATGAGGGAGAAGCTGTTGAAATACCTGGCATCAGATGTGGAAAGGATAAAGCTCTGTATTTTATTTTATAGGAACCCCCATACTTCATGTAAAATGTCTCTCCCTCCACCCCCCTTTCTTTTGCCCCTACCCCCACCCCACTATCTAACCTCTCCACCTGTGGATTTGGTAGTACACCCACACAACCCAGCAAGCCAGGTAGACGTGGTCATGGAGAATGGGAAAAGGAAAGTTGACAGGTAATCTTTTGAGCAGTAAGGCATAACATTCTACATTATATAGATATAGTATATAGGGGTGCGGATGAGGAGGTCAGCACAGGTTCTGGCTTTGAACTTCTTGTCGAAGCCAGGTGAGCCAGTCAAGATAGGGTGTTAATTTTGTTGAATAATTATCATGACTACTCATGGGGGAAAAGGTCCAAAACTCTGTACTGGTGCATAGTCTTGCATAATCCTTCTTTCAATCTCTCCCAACAAATACTGATATTTAGGATATTCATTTTATTTTATTCCTCCTACTATGGATCTTTCTCACCAGATGAGAGATATTCTCTGTAACATCTTTGTCCACAGTAGAAATTCCCACATTTTCTCTTTGTCTGCTGTATCTATAACAGTCATATACACACACAGAATGAGCCTGGCATTTTCTAAGAAAGTCATTGCAACAAATACCTACCTCAGCACAAATGAATATGTTTAAAACTTCAAGTTTCCACATGGCCTAAAACGTTTCTAGGTGGGGGGAGGAAATGAAGAAGCATTCCCTTGTATCTATGATTGAAAAAAAAAAAATCTATCAACTTGGTCCTTATGGAAGTCGCATGGATATTACCATGGTTTAAACTTTCTGGAGTCTTTTTTAGCCTTGTGGAACATAATGGAAGATGGTCTTTAATCAGGACTCTTCCCTGCTGCCTCCTCCACGCCTATCAAAAGCAGCACCAGCAGTGTGATGATCAATCACCCCAAAACGTTTTTAGACTTGTCTCCTCCTCAGAAGAAAGGGCATATTTGTTTCGATTCACACCATACACCACTTTATGAATATGATTTCAGTCATGATTTCCTATGTGCCTGTGTAAAGGAAAGAGTGGAAATAAAGAACAAAACCAATAAAGACCCAAACCAAAAGCACATGTCTTGAAGGGGAGCACACCAGGCCAACAATGGCTGTTAAACAGATGAATCCACTGAAATGTAAAATATTCTGCAAAGTTTTGGCAGCTTTGAAATGCTACACTTTCTAGCTCTCATCTGTTAATCATCTGAGGGGACTTTCTCAGCTCACCAGAAGAGACTGTCTTCTCTTTCTTCATTCCCATAACTGGAAGTGCATACAATTCAGCAACTGAAGTGACAAATAGGATGGAAAGATAGTCAATAAACCACTAAATGAAGAAAGAAACAAAGAACTAAAGAAAGAGAGAACTGTTTTTACCCCCCTTCCCTTCTAACTGAATTTCACTGTATATATTTTTCAGCATATCAGCTTTTGAGTTAGTTTCAACACAAGTCATACAGCTCTAAACATATGAGTGGTTAATAACACCAGGAAAGCAAAATGACATAATGAAGAGAATAAAGATTTTACACAAAAATGTTTAAGGCTTCTCTTAAGAAATCTATCTACTTTGTATATAGTTTTGAAAGCAAAAATGAACCATAAACAGCACTAAATTTAAAACCATAGACCAAATGCCTCTCCTGCAAATTATTCTAGTTAGCATCTACAGGCTGGGACCATTCCAGATGCCTGGGAGTTAGAAAAACTGTTTTCTAGGAAAAAATAGTAACTCCAGTCAGAGAAAGTATGTGCCTCAAATACAATGTGACCCATGTAAGGCGCATCCTGAGTAAGAGATACATCAACCCATGCACACCTGTGTTAGGTGTGCACTTCATGAGCCACTGAACATGCTGTGACATGGTGCAAGGCAAGTAACAGGGAAGACAGCCTGGGCACCCTAAGTGGTTAGATCACCTCCAGAAAAAGACCTTTCTGTTATTGGAGGGAGAACATCTAACTGTCCAAAGACAGGCTGCCCACAGAAGGAGGAAGGTTGCTGCTACAGGCACAGTTCAAGTGAGGTTGGTGGGTCACTTAAGGGATGTAACAAGCCCGATTAGTAGTTCTCAAACTTTGAAACAATTCCTGTTGACTGACGGTATATGTGTAAATGGGATGGGGCTCAGGCATCAGTGTTTTTTAAAGCTGCCAGTTGATTGGAATCAACTGTGGGGTGGGTCAACGCCTGAGAGCCCTGATGGACTTGCTCATTGCTGCTCGAACTTGAAGGTGCACACAAGCACCACGGTGTGTTGTTACAATATGGATTCTAATTTAGTTTGTCTGGGGTGGCACCTGAGAGTGCATTTCTAACCTGCTTCAGGGTGAGGCCATTGGTAGTGGTATGGGAGTCATACTTAGAGTAGCATGGCCAGGATGATTTGAAATGCTCTTGAATCCCAAGTTTCTATGGGATCTAGCATTATTTTGAGGAAGGACATAGGGGATGGCGAGCATGTGCAGAATAGCCCTGCCACCTTCACTGACTGCATGCAAAAGGCAGCTCATCCCTCATTCCTGAGCCTCGGTTTCTCCATCTGAACAAAGGAGGGGTTTGTAAAGTCCTGCAGGCCCCATCCAGCCCTTACTCTGAGGCACCACTACAATCCTCAAAGCCTCTTGGAAGGAAGAGCCGTTTTTAGAGTCTCCCAGAGAAGACTGACCTGCAGGGCAGATTTGTGGGGAGGCCTCCTGGGCTGTTTTCTCTTAGATTCTGGGCTTCAGGATTATATATATATATATTTTTGAGTTGGAGTCTCATTCCGTCGCCCAGACTGGAGGGCAGTGGCCGCTCCCAGCCACCGCAGCCTCGACCTGCTGGGTTCCGGCGATCCTTCTGCCTCAGCCTTCCAAGTAGCTGGAACTACAGGCGCGTGCTACCATGCCCAGCTAATTTTTGATTTATTGTAGAGATGAGGTCTCGCCAAGTTGCCCAGGCGGGTCTCGAACCCGTGGGCTCAGGCAATCCACTCACCTCAGCCTCCCAAAGCGCGGGATTACAGGCCGAGCCACCGAGCCTGGCTCAGAATTATATTTTGTCCTTGTCCTTCATTGACCTGCATTAGTCCTACTACACATTTATCCAAAAATTAGTTTGAAAAGGGAATAGGTCACCCTTGGGAAAGACATTCATGGATCAGGACATTTGTACTGAGTGCCTAGAAAGGTGGGAACTGGTGAAGTGGGAAGAAGATTCAGTCCTTGCCTTTGAGATGTTCCCAGCCTGGGAGAGGCAGCTGAAGAGTCTGAAGGCTCTGGTGGCAGTGTTGATATGGAACAGAGGGCACAGAAGAGGTGGTAGTCAGTTCTTCCAGAGAGGAGCATATCAGGGTGGCTTTGAGGAGGAAGTGACTGAGTTGAGAGATAAATGTGTAGACCAGGGAACACAGCGACCTGGGCAGGGCTTCATGTGAGCCGTGGTGGCAGCCTGAGGCCTGAGGTGGGGGGTGGGGCAGGAAGGCACCAGAAGAGGAGTGGTTGAGCCCCATGGAGAGATGGGAGCAGGGCTGATGGAGACCGGTGGGCATGATGAAATTTGCTGTCTTCCAAACCAATAGTCAGTATCCATTAAGTGTTCATTTGGATGAGAAGTTGAATGCTGCAGTGGGGGAACGTATAGAAGAAGGAGGGAGCCACCCCCCAGGCCCAAGTGGCGTCACCTTTATTGTGTCAGCAATTCAGTGTTGGCCTCTACTCACAAAAGCAAACCCTGCAGCTAAGTAGACTCACTCTCACTGAAAAACAGTCTTAGAAGTGCCCGCCAGGCCTGGGTGTTGGGTTGGGGCCCTCGTCCTCCTATAGCAGACACCATTGGTTGCTCCACCACTAGGATGACCAACCTTCCCAGCTGTCTTGCTGATGACATTGGGAAAGTTCCCGGAGGAGCTGGTCACCTTCCTTATCATATCTCCTCTTTGGCTGTCTCTGATTTTGGCTGTAACTGTGGCAGATAGCCCCAGTGTGTGCTGACGGGGCCCCTCCTCAAGGGCTCTTGCACCTCTTTTTTCTGTAGCGAGGCTTTATCCAAAGTCCCAGGATCCAAGCTTTACAAATCCTTGCTTTGTTCAGATGGAGACACCAAGGCTCGGGAATGAGAATGAGTTGCCTTCTCTGGATGGATGACTGACCCAGTCTTTCCTCCTTTGTGAGACATTTCTGAAGCACTTCCTACATGGTTCCTTGGAGCATCCCAATAGGACAAACCCCAATTCCCTGCAGCAGTAACTTCATAGAAGAAAGTTAGAGGAACATGTCACTCACCTGCTAATTTTGTCCCACATGACTGTGGGGATGCTACCAAGGATGTCCCATGGAAATGGGAGATTTTTCCAACTCTGAGACATCATTTTATTGTATTTGCCAACACAAGTGGAAGGCAGCTTTTGAAGGTTAGCTTCATTCTCCACTTTCCCCCCAGAGCTCAGTGGCATTTAACATTCCGTCACTGTCATTGACAAGCCCCCTGAGCAGAAACAATCCCATCATTCTCTCCCCACTGGCAAAGGTGTTTAAGATTAAGATCTAAATATTTTAAAGGTATCTATGAGGATTGGATTCTTTTCTTAGTGATGACTTGATGAATAAATGATGCCCTAATTTCAGTTTAATTATTGTCTAATGCTCTTTAATTCATTTCAGATTGGTATTTAACTTCTCTACAACTTGACAACCTTTCAGGCAAAACTGATCAAAAAAAGCCAAGACTCCTATTACATAGAAATGAATTAGTTGTCTTTAGATATCAACTAAAGAAAAATAGCTGTTCAAATCCCTAATATTTTTGGCACTTATAAATTTAAACTCATCCAAAACACATCTTTAAAAAATATTTTAAAGTAAGGGAGGGATTTTGAGCTCAGAGTCTGAGATTTTGTTCTGCCAAGTTTGAGCATGGAGCAGATTTTTACGGTTGAATTATAAGCTCCTGAAAATAGGTTTATTATGGAAGTGTGAACACACAACTATAGCCTACAGCAACATGAATGGCCCTGTTATCATAATGCTCGGATCCTCTCCTTTGTGCTGAATTGGCAAAGCAAGACACCTGCTTTGACCTTTTTCGCTAATACATGTCAATGTCAGTTAAGAGCTTGTGTCTCTCTTTAGGAAGATGCCCCAATGTTTTCAGTAATCCTTGAATTGGTAGGGACTCCTATGTCCCCATCTCAGGAATTAATCCACTGTTTGCAGTAGAATACTTGGTGACATTGGAAACCCCCTCTTGTGGAAGGAGAAACAGGGTCCGTTGGAGGAGGACTGCGGTAGTTGTGGCTGGGTCTTTGACAGCCAGCTATGGAGCAAGTTTCTCACCAGAGAGAAAGGACAGGTGTCAGTCCTCCAGGCATGTTCCTGGAGCTGAGAGAGAGAGCATGGTGCGCATGGGGGAATCTCAGTCGGAGATACAATTGTTTGCCCAAAGTTCAAAGGTTCTACATTCTTTGGCATCTGAAGTGTTCCCTTAAAAAACCTACATGTTTATTTTCTGATACTGTTATTATTATTTTTTACTACAAAGTAAAACATTTGGAATTCTATTGCATGGTACTCACAATTTTCATAACAGAATTAAAATTACACTCAGCTGCAGAGTAAACCTCCACTGTGACTGGCTGCAAATAGCAGCCCCCATGGTGGGATCCTGATCTCAGAGGCTCGTTCTCTGGGTGAAAAATCATAAACACCAGGGCTGCCTTAAACACGTGCTGGATTGAGCCTCAGAGAGGAATGTTTGACTTTTGTCAACTCAAAACAGGCATACCTTAGCCTCAGTGATATTATGGGTTCAGTTCCAGACCACCACAATGAAGTGAGTCACACAAATTTTTTAGTTTCCCAGTGCATATAAAAGTTATGTTTACACAATACTGTAGTCTGTTAAATGTGCAATAAAATTATGTCTAAAAATCTATATGTCTTAATTCAAATTGTTTTGCTAAAAATATGAACAATCATCTGAGCGTTCAGCAAGTTGTAATCTTTTTGCTGATCAAAGGGTCTTGCCTCAATCTTGATGACTGCTGACTGATGGGGAGGCGGTGAGTGGTTTTAGAAGGTTGGAGTGACTGTGGCAATTTTTAAAAATAAGACAACAATGAAGTTTGCCACATTAACTGACTCTTCCTTTCAAGAAAGATTTCTCTGTAGCATGAGATGCTGTTTGGCAGTATTTTACTCACGGTGGAACTTCTTTAAATTGGAGTCAGTCCTCTCAAACTCTGTCACTGCTTTATCAATTGAGTTTATGGAATATTCTAAATCTTTTGATGTCATTTCAACAGCGTTCACAGTATCTTTAACAGGAATAGTTTTCACCTCAAGAAATCACTTTTTTTGCTTATCCATCACAAGCAACTCTTCATCCGTTTTGTTGTTATTGTTGTTGAGTTGGAGTCTCACTCTGTCACCCAGACTGGAGTGTAGTGGCCGCTATCGGCCACTGCAGCCTCCACCTGCTGGGTTCTGGCGATCCTTTCACCTCAGCCTTCCAAGTAGCTGGAACTACAGGCGCGCGAGATCACACCCAGCTAATTTTTTTGATTTATTGTAGAGATGAGGTCTCGCCAAGTTGCCCAGGCGGGTCTCGAACCCGCGGGCTCAGGCAATCCACTCACCTCAGCCTCCCAAAGTGTGGGATTGCAGGCTGAGCCACCGAGCCCGGCTCTTCATTCATTGAAGTCTGATTATGATATTGCAGCAGCCACATCTCAGGCTCCACTTCTAATTCTAGTTCTCTTACTATTTCCACCACATCTGCAGGTTCTTCCTCCAGAACCTGGAGGAAGTTTTGAACCCCTCCTAGTCATCCAAGAAGGCCCGAATCAACTTCCAAACTCTTGTGAATTTTGATATTTTGACCTCTTCTCATGAATCACAAATGTTGCTAATGGCATCTAGAATGGTGAGTCCTTTCCAGAAGGCTCTCAATTTACTTTGCCCAAATGTATCAGAGGAATTACTCTCTATGACAGCTTATAACCTTACAAAATGTATTTCTCAAATAGTAAGACTTGAAAGTTGAAATTACTCCTTGATTCATGGGCTGAGAAATGGATGTTGTGTTAGCAGGCATGAAAACAACATTAATCTCCTTGTATATCTTTATCAGAACTCTTGGGTGACTAGGTGTTTTGGTCAGTGAGCACCAAAATATCTTTCAATATTTTGAAATAAATCTTTTTCATAGCAGTGGGTCTCCACAGTGGGCGTCAAATATTCAGAAGCTTTGAAGCCAGGCACTGACTTCTCCTCTCCAGCTATGAAAGTCGTAGATGGAATTTTCTTCCAAGAGAAGGATGTTTCTTGTACATTGATAATTTGTTGAGTATAGCCATCTCCATCAATCATCTTTGCCAGATCTTCTGGATAACTCGCTGCAGCCTCTTCGTCAGCACTTGCTGCTTCACCTTGCACATTTATGTTCTGAAGACAGCTTCTTAAACCTCATGAACCAACCTCCGCTAGCTTCTAACTTTTCTTCTACAGCTCTCTCAACTCTCACAGAATTGAAGAGAGTCAGAGTTTTGCCCTGGATTAGGCTTTGGCTTAAGGGGAAGTTGTGTTTGGTTTGATCTTCTAACCAGAGCACTGAAACTTTCTTTATATTGGCAATAAGTTTGTTTTACTTTCTTATCATTTGTTTGTTCACTTAAGTAGCACTTTTAATTGTCTTCAAGAACTTTTCTTCTGCATTAACAACTTGGCTAACTGTTTGGCACAAGAGGCCTGGCTTTCGGCTTGTTTCAGCTTTCAACATGCCTTCATCACTTAGCTTATTCATTTCTAGATTTGGTTTAAGGTGAGAGACAGAAGACTCTTTATTTCACTTGAATACTTAGAGGTCATTGGAGGGTTACTAACTGGCCTAATTTCTATATTGTTGTGTCTCAGGAAATAGCGAAGCCCAAGGAAAGGAAGAGAGATGGGAAATGGAACAGTCAGAACACACACAACATTTATGGGTTAAGTCCATCATGTTATACAGATGTGGTTCATGGCACCCCAAAACAATTACAACAGTAACATCAAAGATCACTGAACAAAGATCACCATAATTGATCTAATAATAATGAAAACATTTGAAATATTGTGGGAATTACCAAAATGTGACATAGAGACAGAAGTGGACTCATGCTGTTGGAAAAAAATGGTGCTAAATGACTTAATGCTAGGTTGCCACAAGACTTCAATTTGTAAAAATATACAATGTCTGTAAAGTGAAACACAACAAAACAAGGTATGCTTGAATAGTCTAATATCAGTGAGCCAGAAACCTACCAACTAGAACCCATGATTAATTATGTATGTGTTTCCTGTCTTCTTTCCCATACTTCCCAATCTGTAGCCCAGGGAGGCAGGAGCATGAGACTGCTTGGCACTATTGAGTGCTTACTGTGTGCCCAGCACTATTATAAGCATTTCCTACATACTCATTCATTCATTCTCCCAACAACCCTAGAAGTAATTACTGTTATTACCCCCATCTTACACATGAAATAAGTTTAGCAGAGGGCCAGAAAGCTTAGGAGCTCCAGCTTTGCAGACTGACCTACCCAAGTTTGCATCCCAGCTCTGCCACGTAATAGCTGTGTGGCCTAGGATAGTTACTTAGGCCCTTTGTGCTTCCTCTGCCAAAAAACAGAATCGAAATTCTATATTTTGATTGCTGAACACATTTAAAAATTGTCTTTTCTATTTTATTGCCCATAAGTTTTATGCCACCATACTCTTCTCCAAACATCATGTTACACTTCTGAGGGGATCATGGTGTCCTGAACATGAGCTCAGGTTGGAAGTGAGAAGTGGAAGGTGGGTAAAGGAGAGAGAAAGTGCTGAAACAACCATGTAACCCAGAAAATGCTGAACAGTAAAGCCAATGTGGAGGGAAGCAGAGAAACAACAACAACAATAACAGCAAAGCTCCCAATGGTATCATTCTAGCTATTCTAGATCTTGATCTAGCCCTGCCTGAAGCAAGACTACTTTTAAGTTTTTACAGTTCTATGACTCATAAATTCTTCTTCTTCTTTTATATTTTATTTTTATTTTTGGTGTTGGCTAGCTTGAACGCGTTTCTGTTCCATGAAATTAAAAGAATGCAACAGAAAACATCTTACTTTACTTTCTTTCACCTCTACCTATCTAAGATTCAAACCTAATTGCAGTGCCAGCACAGTAACTAGCCATTCATCCTTGTTTCCTTCCTTTTATTTATTCATGCACCCATCCATCCGCCCATCCGTCCATCCATCCATCCATCCATCCATCCATCCATCCATCCTTCCATCCATTCATTCATTCATCTGCTCATCCAACATCCATTGAGCAATCACTTCAAGTCAGATGTGAAAGAACAAAGGTGAATGAGTGAATGGTTTCTTTCTTTAAGGAGCTGTAAGCACCTTCACACAACTATGAACTCAGGGAAACAGCCCCTGTTCTACCGGAATGAACAGTTGGAGAGGTAGCCCTTTGAATGGGGTGAAGTGACTCAGGCAAGTCTCCCAACATTTCCATGTATCACTTTCTTAAGATTTCTTAAAATGTTGTATAGGTTCTATGCTACATTTTAATAAATTTACCACCTTTTTCTTCAGTTCCCTGAATTGAATGAATTTTTAAATAAAAGAATTCTCAAACTTCAAGTCTCCTCTATGGGTACATATCCTTTGCACTGTCTCAAAAAACTCCAGCATGAGGTCAGGGGAGAAAAGCATGAAGCATGTTCAATATTTAAACAATGTGGAACCTCTCGATAACTTCTGTCATGGAGTCATACTTTTATTTCCTGGTGAGACGGAGGGATTGTTTCTCAAGAGCTCCTAGTAGAAATGCTTCAATCACTTCCAGTGAGTAGCTCTTAAACACAGGTAGAGACTCATCATCAAATATATGTTATGAGAACTTGTGTTTAAAAGACTACAGAAGAGACTGGCCTATCCAGCTGGTAAATTATTTTTCAATAAATTTCCCTCTGCTAAGTGTACCTAAATCATATCATAGAATCAATCAAATATAATGCAAATTTATGAGGAATGTATCCTTGATTTGTTTCCATTTGAGACAATTGTGGGCTTGTTTATTTATTTTGCAAATAAACCCTGAAAATCTTTAATGGGCAATATTATTTGGTAACAAGATTTGATTTAGAATTTACATTGAGCATAATAGGTTATCAAAGGAAATGTTGCATCAGAATCTTTTGTGTTGTATGTGTGAAATGTTCAAAGTAATTACAAATATGACAAATTCTAAACTGCACATATAAAAGGAAAATGGTGCAAAAACTCTTGCTTGATGTTAAGATAATATGAGCAGCTTATAAGCCTTTGTGTTTTAGTTCTCTGTGTTGTAAATTATATTAGAAACAACCCAAAGTCAAAAACCAAAAATTAGATTAGTTTTTTAAAGAGATACTTTTTAGTCTTGGTCCATAAAGTGGTATTGCTTTTTCACATGCTCACTATCTTTTAACAAATATGTTCATAGTAATGTAATCAAACATATGATCACATCTCCACATAGTGATGTCATTCACAAGTTTTGGATGGGTAAATGTGGAAAGAACTTTCATTTTAGTGATGACCAAACATATCGGAGAAGGGAACCCCATCAGTCACTTTTTAGAGAATCCTTTTTAGAAAGACATGCGGGAAAATTGGGAGTTGTGAAAAAAAACTGTGCTCCTGGATGTTTCTCTCTCTCTACAACATTATTTTCCTCCTGCCTGCTCTACAATTCTGTGCCTAAATCTTCCAACTAAACTCTGTGTAAACCAGATTAAAAACTTACCTTTTGGATCTTGGGTTCCATTTGTTGGCTCGAGGTGGCAGTGTCAAAGCCAAAATAGGGAAGTGATGTCACCTGGCAGCACTTTCCATAAGGACATGTGTTGTTGGTGTTCTGACTTTAAGCCACTAAGGCAAATCTTCTCCGACTTGAATGTGGAGAGGAGCTTCCTGGGGTCTTGTCAAATGCAGATTCTGTTTCAGAAGTTCTAAAATGAGACCTGTGGTTCTGTAATTCCAACAAGCTCCCAGATGAGGTTGATGCTGCTGGTCCTCAGTCCGCACTCTGAGTAGTAAGGCTCTGGAAAATATTGATGGCCGGGCATGGTGGCTCATTCCCACAAGCCTATCACTTTGGGAGGCTGAGGTGGGAAGATTGTTTGAGCCCAGTCTAGGCAAAAGTGAGACCTCCACTCTCTACAAAAAATAATAATAATAATTAGCCAGTTGTGGTGGCACTTGGGAAGCTGAGGCTGTGAAGTAAGGATTTTGAGCCCTGGAGATCGAGGTTGCAGTGAGTTATGATTATGCCACTGCACTCCAGCCTCAGCTCCAAGTGAGCCCTATCTCAAAAAACAAAACACACACACACACACACACACACACACACACACAACATTGAGTGTTGGCATTCAAGATAGTAAAGCACTGGGACATTAAAGTGTGGTATGTGTGTATGTGTGTGTGTGTGTGTGTGTGTGTGTGTGAGAATGATCTCCTAAGACTTGGCTAGCTCTATTCCAACTCAGCCCACTTGCTCTGATAAGTAACCCTAATAGTGTAGATGTTTTGAAGTCTTTGCAGAGTGCTGGGCACTGAGATACTATTACGCAACCCCACTTTACAGAAGGGGTACAGAAAAGTTAAGTTGCCTGCCCAGAGTCACTGAACTAATGACAGAAATAGAACATTTTGGACTCAGCCTGCCAGGACCTGTACAACATACCCTTAACCACCAGGCTCTGTTTCCTCCAAGAATGTGTTTCTAGCTCTTTTTTACTCTCAGGACTTTTGCATATGCTGTGCCCTCTGCCAAGTGTGTCCTTGACCACATTTGGCCTGACTGTTCAATCTTCAGATTTCAGCTCATACATCACTTGTTAGGGAGGCCTTTACCAACTCTCGTCCCATTTCAAATTAGAGATGCCCTGCTTTTCCTCCTAAGTCTAATCATAGTGTCCAATGGTTTGATTACTAGTGTTCATTTGCTTTCATATCTCTTTAAAAAAACCATAAGCTCTATGAAGTCAGCAACCTCAGCTGTTTATTTTATTAACCTTTAACACTATATCTGGAACAAAACAAGGGCTCTGTAATAACTTGACTGACTGATTGAATGAATGAATGAAGTGAATTTACATTCTGCAAAAAACCGCTACGCCACTAGAGGGCAAATATACCCATCACAGGAACTCATATCTCCAATGTTCTGCATATGGTTGACATATCTAAGAAAATAAATTCCAACCGCATTGCAGCTCTCACATTTGCTATCAGCCACAATAGGTAGAATAAAAACCACATCTACACTACATTACAGAGATGAGGATATGAATTTCAAAAGTCCACATATTTCTAACTTCTTGATGCAGTATTCATCAGACATTTTAAAAAATGAAGAGTTCAAGACGATTTTCAGGTTTCAGAGCACATTTCTACTTTCATTTCTCTTTGTTCAAGTCCTGTCCCAGACTTAATGATATTCTTATCTTTCCATGGTGTGTAGGAAACTTGGGGGAAACTGACACCCTGAGCGAGGGACTGATATTAGTTTTTATTTTTAATTTTATTGTAAAGATGTGGAGTGGGGCATAAATCAGGATTAAGTACATAAGTAGTCTTTGTGCAGGTGAATTTTGGGCCTCCAACTGGTCCTCACTTCCCCTGGTTTAGGATCAGGTACCCTGATGTCATGTGCCACTCCCTGCCCCCTGCAGTGCCCCACTAATGGAGATCACTCTCTCGTGGTATTGTGATGAATGTTCAGGACTCACTTATGTGTGAGAATGTGTGGTACTCAGGTCGCTGTTCCTGTGATAGATCACTGAATATGATGTGCTCTAAATCTATCCAAGTTGCTGTGAAGTCCATAATTTTGCCCTTCATTTTGGCTGTGCAATACTACATTGTACCACATTTTCTTTATCCAGTCCACATTTGATGGGCAGCAGGGTTGGTTCCATGTTTTTTGCTATTGTGAATAGCGCTGTGATAAACACGGATGTGCAAGTATCTTTTTTGTAGAATGGTTTGAGTTTCTCCAGGAAAATGCCCAGAAGGGGGATTGCTGGGTTGCATGAAAGGTCAATTTCTAGTTCTTTTAAAAAATCACCACAATTTTCCATAGAAATTGAACTAGTTTGCACTCCCACCAACAGGGTGGAAGCATTCCCTTTTCTCACATCTTCACCAGCATCTGCTGTTTTTTCGGCTTATTAATGATGGCCATCCTTACTGGAGTTAGGTGGTATCTCAATGTGGTTTTGATTTGCAGTCCTCTGATGTTTAGTGAGGCTGAACATTTTTTTCATGTATATGTTGGCTGTTCATATGTCTTCTTTTGAGACATGTCTTTTAATGTATTTTGCCCACTTTTTAATAAGATTGTTTTTTGTTTTGTTTGTTTGTTTGTTTTCCTTTTGGCTTATTTGAGTTCCTTGTAGACCCTGGATGTTAGGCCTTTGTCAGATATACAGTGGGTAAATATTTTTTCCCATTCTGTGGATTGTCTCCCCATTCTCTTGATGGTTTCTTTTGCTTTGCAGAAACTTTTCAGTCTGATGAGGTCCCACTTGTCTATCTTATCTTTTATGGTATACAATACTGGTTTTTATAGAGGTGTTGTCCATGCTTGGTGGCTCCGCAACAGTCATCAGGACATCAAGGATGATGTCAGAGAAGATAATTGTGGTAGCTTGAGTTCCCCCAGAAACAAGAATTTGGGGCAAGTCATCTATTGGGAGGTGAGATAGGGATGGGAAGGTAACTCGAAAGTGGATGCTATCCAGTCAGCAACCACTCTGGGGGTCTGGAGTTTAAGCCTGTGTGGGATTGTGAGAAGAATTATAGCCACACACACCCCAACTCTACCTCCCTACCAGTTATTCTTCCCAATTATGATCATCAACATTTATACACAAATCTGTTCATGAGGAAATTAATACTCAGCTATTCTGACCCAGCAAGACACTTTTCTTCCAGGACTGAAGAGAAAGCAGACTAAAGGATGAAGGCCTGGGGGAACTAGGGAGGGAACTGATGTCTACTACAACGGCCCTGCTGACTCAACAGTTCTTTTCTTTCCTAGTCGAGAGGAAGAAACTTGGAGCTGACAGGCCGAGGGTTTGACTCACAATGACCTTTCTTATGCCTTAGTATCTCAAACTTTGCTCTGATCTCCAAAAAGCTACTAAGGCAAAGGGAAGGTTATACCCTAGAGCTGTCATTATCCTAACCTCCAGTATTCATGTGATCATTTGTCTTCTGAAAGGAGGCTTGCTGTAATTACCAGAGCTACTGTCCCATAGTTTCCAGATTTCTGAGATGGCTCTTCTCCTGAGTGTAGATACAATCCTGGCTTTGTGTCTGCCATCCTTTGTGATCTTGGACTCTGGTCTGAAAATTTCTGGCCCTTTATTTCCCAGCCAGTGGAAGAAAAGGTGGTGCCCAGATACCCTCACCATGTCTATTTCACAAAGATGTTATGAGAAGAGATGAGATAGTATCTGAAAACTACTTTGAGCTCTAAGGAAAAGTACTCTTATGAGCTGTATAAATATAAGTTATTACACAGTATTATTTTAACCTGGCCCAAGTTTAGATTAGTTGTATGAATCATTCATCAACCTTTACTTTGTATAATTAAAAACGTGTGGTTCTTGGAATCTTTGTTTGGGAGGCAAGTTAATGTGGTGGGACTAGGATTGGCAAGCTCTTAGATGTCAGTGACTTCTGGTCTAAGGATAGACACCTTGATTGATGGGGGAGATTCTATTATTAGTTCTCATTTGAAGATATTCCTCATCAGCCTTTTGAGGAGTCTATGATTCACAGTTCTCTTTATTCATGTTGGTCTTTCCCATGGTTCCATCGTTCCCATGGTATTAGAGAAGGGACTCTAAGAATGCCTCCAGCTCTCATTTCACCACCAAGTAAATCTATGTAATATATGTTATGTGTTGCTGAGTCTTCTTGTATGACTATGTCAATGTTGATTGGTTCTTGGAGGCTAACTGATTTGGGAGGCAAAATGGGCCTCCCCATTGGGGTTTCTCTCCAATTATAGAAATGCCCAATTTAAAATGCACCCACCTTGATAGGTATTGCATTGGCCATAGCAGTCCATGAAAGACAGTACCAGTATGGCAGCATGAGCCTGTGGTCACCTGAGAGCAGTGGCTATTGTTCCCTCATATTTGTGTCTCCTCCAAAATGCCCAGCACAGCTCCTGGCATTCAGTGGACACTACAATTTTTAATTGAATGAGAGAATGCCAATAAAAAGAGGAAAAATGGGAAATAAAAACACAATGAACCACTGAACCCAGGGACATCATTAGCTATGGTCTCCCCATGTGTTAGTTATTAGCTATTAGTAGCGTGGGTGGTCTGCAAGAGATGGACTAATTCTTCTGTTGGCCACAGTGGTGTCAAACAGCATATTAACTATTGGGAACGAAGGTGTTGACTGGATTTCTGCTGTGCACTAAATTTCCCCTAGTGACTCTGATGAATTAGACACATGCCCCAGGGGCCCAAGCTGTTCCCAGCTTGTAACTTACACAGTGGAAGGATATGGTGGAACAAAAGGATATCAGGTAAGGTCTGCAGGGAGTGGCTGCCCTGTGTAAACACACCAGGAAGCAGATTGTTGACAAATCCTACCCAAGTGTCACTGAAGATCGGGTTATGGAGCAACGAGCAGAGGAATAATTGGCATATTATGAGGAGTTTAGAGGGAGCTGTGCACCTACCATTCTGCTTTCCTTTACTTAAAGCCTTATCATGATCTGTCTGCCACAGTCACGATCATGTGCATTTATAATGAAGGAGTTATTGACAAAACACATTCAGACTCCATCACAAATGAGCCAAAGTGAACAGATGAAGCAATATCTGTAATAATTCCTGTGACAATCTCTACTGCAAATGAACCAATATCTGTAATAATTTCTAACTTATTTTTGTTGATTGATCATGTAGAATTTATCCACTTTTTAAAGAATCGTATTTCCCTTACTTTACTTTAATCGTATTTCCCTTACTTTTACTTTAACCATTTCTTCTTTGCATCAGCATAAAAACATGTTGCCCACTTCCTAGATGCAAGTTCAAATCAATGTGCATTTTTTTCTTTTATTTGAAGATTTAGGGCTTTTTGACCCTCCTCCACCCAGCCAAAATTTTGAGTGGCTTCTTGCTTAAAAGAAACCAGCAATCTCTAAAAGGTTTTTTAAATTTCTAGGACATCAATTCACTTTTCAGGAGAATATTTTGAAGAGATGGGGTAAACGAAGTAGAAACATTCAGATTAAATTTCCTTTGAAATCCATGGGTTTTAAAATTAAGGGAAAGTGATTGGCAAAACATGTTTTGGTTTTTGCCGAAACTGAAATGTTTAAAAAATAGTTCAAGATGTTCCTCCATACCCAACCACATCCATCTGGGACCATCCATCTCTAGTTTAAATCTATTTCTATATACCCACAATTCAAAGATAGCAGCTCCTAACTGCTGCCAGAGGGCCACCATATTTTTCTCAGGAAGAAGATGTTGAAGTCTAAAGGCTATATAAACGTCTAGAAGAATAAAGTTTTAGACTAGATGGTTGTGACAAAGCAGTTGTTTCCACTTGACTTTGAGTTAAACCAAGACACAGCAGAATGGGAGATTCCTCCCTCTCTCCCTCTCTTCCTCCCTCCCTCTTACCTTTCTTCATTTAATCATTAATTTGTTCAACAAATAGTTATTGAGTGTCTCCCATGTACCTTGGATTGTGTGAACACAAAGACAAGAATAAGATAGCCCCTGATCTTAGGGAGCCGACCATCTTGTAGGGGAAATAGGCATCGCTTTAAAGTGCCATATTAAGGTGGAGCAGGGGCACAGGAGAAGGAATACTCAAGCTTCTCTGGAGATGGCAAAGGGAACAATTTCATGGAGGAGCCATAAAAGAGAACAAATGAAGGCAAAAAGTGGGCAAGTGGCAGGAAGACTGTGGAAGCCTAAAGGAGGAGTAGGTTGGAGCATCCACTGAGAAATTCTTGATTCAAGCAGGCAAAGGGGAAGTTGAGAAAAGCCAAGTGAGAACCATCCTGATACTCATGGAGTGGAGGAAGATTTGAAGGAGCTGTTCTCATCTGGCAGATTGTTGTCTCCCCTTTCTTTTCCAGATTTGACCACTGGTTATCAGCCTATCTCGGCAGCCCCCTGGTTGTGCTCTAAGTCCAGAATCATGGTGGAGGCTCAGCCTTGCTCAGTCACACATGAGCACTCTCTCCTCTCTGGATGTTGGCTGGACTTGATGACCAGTAAGACCTATCATGGAGTAACTACATAGACCTGGCGGTAAAAATTGCATAAATTATTAACTTTTCTCCACTATTTTTTATTCTGAGTATCAGAGTTGGTGAATTTGGTTCAGAACGTCTAAACTTCTCTAGGTTTGCGATCTTGAAATTCTGATGCTTGTGGTTCCCTGTTAGTCCCTTGACAAAATGAAGAACCACAGGAGTTTTCCTTCTTCAGAGCACAGCCAGGTGCCCTGGAGACACATTTGCCCTGTTGATTGACAAGTGTGCTTGGATGGCACTCAGCTTTCACAATGGTTGTTTGGTTATGGTTTTCTTTGGAATGTGATAAGAATGTCTGTTTCCTCATATTGCACTGAAATTGCCAGTTAATTTGTAGCTGTGCTTTCATCTAATCACAGGGCTGAAAAGCTAGCTGTCCTTTGCATACATGAAAATGGTGGTATTAGTAATTGAGTTGTCACGTGTGGCATAATATGTGGTTTGGAAGCCATTATAAGATTAGAGGCAATTTGGAGATTATCATCTCCATGACATCACCTATGGGGGTTGAGACCACTGGCAGTCGATGCTTTCTGTGATTCAGATGCCATAGTTTGAAATACATGTAAGATAGGCTTTCTTCTTTATTGACCAAGGCGGTATATATACCAGAAGGGCCAAAAATATGTATATACATTTTAAGAGATGTTATCTATGTACTACTTTTCAAAGGTGAATTGAATTACAGTAGCAATGTGTAGAATGGCGTTTGTTCTAAAGATGGCATTAATCAAATGAATGCTAGTGTCACCATGCAACAGGCAGGACAGTTAAAGAAAATGGTGGAAGCACGGTTGTTGTTCGAGGAGCACAAGACCATTTTGAAGTGGTATTTGAAATTTGAAAATGTTGTGGAAATACTGCAACAGAACCTCCAACCAGCCTAACAATTGTATACATTCGTGACAAGTTTGAGATGCATGGTATTGTGTGTGATGTGCACAAGGGAAGATCCGGGAGGCCTCACACAGCATGTCTTCCTTCTTCTGCCATTGTGCTGGAACAGTTTACATGCAGGCCACAAATGTCTACCAAACAATGTACAACTCTTGTAACTGCAGAAATCAAACATACCTTGTATTCATCTTTTGTTATCAGTATATATTGAGTATCACAATTTTAGTACTGTTTTTTTTCTTTCTTAAAATGTATATACTGTTTTGGCACCCTCTGTATATCTGTGTGTGTGCGTGTGCGTGTGTGTGTGTGTGTGTGTGTGTGTGTGTATGTGTATGTGTGTGTGTGTATGATAAATAGATAGGAGGAATCTGGATGACTGCAACCCAGACTGTTAACAGTGGTTGTTATTGAGGTAGGAAATGTTACACTCTAAGGGGCCTTTACTTCCTTGTTTCACATTTCTGCATTGCTTGACATTTTTTTCTGGTGAACAGTGTATTATTTCTAAAATCACAGTTAAAATAATAAAGCATATACGTGTGTAGGCTGATCCAACTCAAAACCCAGTCCTTCTCGTGTTCCATTTCTAGTTCCAAACTGTATACAGCAATTTGTCAACACTGTTTCTACAGTCTTATCTGAAGTGTCACATGGAACTTCAGTTCCAGTAATAGACTTTGAGGCTTCTTAGCCCATTTCTGATTTTCAGAATGAGAAGGGAGGGAGATGTAGAAAGATTTGGGCTTTTCCCTGTTTCGGGTCTTCCCTTGGCTCCCTCTTGTCCTTATGAGCTTTGTTTTCTCTCCTGGATCTGCTTTTTCCTCCCTGTGTCTGGCACCTAGACTCTGTCAATGCATTGGGAAAAAGCTGGAAAAGCATGACTCTTTCCAAGAGTTAGGTGGCATACACAGCAGGGACACTCCAAAAGCCACTTTGGGACCAGGCGGTACTAGGTTTTAGTTCCTACTCCAGGCTTCTTGACTCTGTGGCCTTGGACCTGCTACTTAACTTCTCTTAGCAGCAGTTGAAAATGTGAAATGGAAAGAATAATGTCACTTCTTCCTGGAATCCTTTTCTAACCCTACAGTCCTTCTAAATTCTTCCTAATGCCCTTGCTCACCTCTCCATGAGTACTTGTCTTTCCTTTATTGGGATGACCGACTTATCCTTATGTCTTACTCCTCCAGTAGTGAGCTCTGTGAACTCAGGGGCTTAATAGTTGACATGGTAGACACTCAACAGTAGACATAGACACTCAGTGCATAAAAAGAAGACAGAGTGATTGATTGTGGCACAGGATTTTGTGAGGCTTAAGTAAGGTAACACATGTAAGTTCCTACGGCATGCATGTCATATGGTAGCTATCACATAATTGTTAGTGACCCTTATTAATTATTATGTTCAGGGGCTTCCTTAAAGCCATAGAGCTTTAAGGTATGCTGGTATGTTGAAGAGGCTGGATTACTCAAGGCACTGTGCACAGTCTTACCCAGGGACACATTCACAGAACTGGTGCTTATGGAATAGTGTGCTGCCACTCTTCACATGTCATGGAAATAGTTCCAACTCACCAGGCCACACAGCCACAGCCATCCGTGCAGGCAGAGACTTCTGCATTGTGATGACTGGGCCCCCTAGTAGCCAACAGACTCATCCAAGTAAAGACACTAAACCCTAAGACTGTCACATGTAAGTGCCCTAAAAAAATAAGTGAACTGAGGTATACTTCTATAATGGAGTATTATACTACAGTGAGACCAAATAGTCTACAAATATATATATAAAATGTGGTTGAATCTCACAATATAATAGAGTGAAACAAGCCAGGTGCAAAAAATGCATAGTATAGTATTCCATTTATATAAGGAGAAAGACAGCTAAACAAAATGAATCTATGCTATTTGAAGTCAAGATATTGGTTACCCTTGGAGGATGGGAAGTGATTGGATCAGAGTGAACCAGTTATGTCTGTTTCTTCTTCTGAGTGCTGGTTACATGAGTGTGTTAGAGCAGTACACTCACTCAAAGTTTTAAATATAATACATATTGTATATTGTATAATTCAATGGAAAGTTAAAAAAGTAAAGAGTCATAAAGGAACACTATAGTAGCATCCAGGAATTTATAGTAAGTAGGCCCCATTGTTTCTGGAAATGCCAGTGGAGTAATTGGATATAAAAGAATGTGACTCTACAGCATTAATAAACTTGGTGTTTTTGCTTCTATTTATGGCCATTCAAATTTATCTGATAATAATTGTTTTTTAAAAGCTCATATTTATTAAGTGCTTATTATAGCTGTTATTCTTTCCATTGTACAGATGGGGAAATTGAGATTCAAAGAGTTTAAGCAATAGGTAGGGTTTCCTTCTGTGGCAGCAGGAAGAGGTCCCACTTCCTGGCAATGCTTCTTGGAAGATGACAAGATCCCAGAAGAGGTGGCTGTAGAGTGTGTGTAGGAAAAGAGGACCAAAGGCAACATGGCAAAATTTCCCATGTCCTAAGCATGACATCTCAGGCTTGGAGGAGCCACCCAAGAAGAGACAGTAGATGCCTCAACTGTAACCTCTGTAGACTGATGACAGGTAGACCAGATGTTCCACATCCCCTCTTAGTACATAAGATGCTGAAATTGCAGCATAACCCCAGGAACGGAGGAGGATGGAGGTTAAATGGGGTATGCTAAAATAAGAAATTATGTAGAAAACAATACAAAACATAAATATAGCAATAACATTTCCCTACCCACTCAAATTTGTGAACTGAGATTCTCATGTGCTATTTATTATATTAGTATTTGCAATCTCCTTGGGAGTTGAAGCCACCCCTTGCTAGGGCTCACACCTCTACACCTTCAGAGACCATCAACAAGTCCCTGAATTTGGAGAGTGTGTGTGCACGCACATGTGTGTGCACATGCGTGCACTTGTACATGAGTGTGCATGAGCTTAGAGCAGGGTCCCGTCCAAATGAAATTGTGGGGTAGTCCATGTGTTTCCACTTTGAGACCATGTATTCCATAGTCCCCCAAAGTCTGCTTTCAGATGTTGTTAGCATTGTCAGTTCTTGAATTTTCTTAAGAACCACATTTTATGTGGTTCTCTAAATGTTAGAACTTCTTTTACCCCTAAGACCCAGCAGAACGCTTTCATAGGGTTTCCATTAAATGACCACAATGAAATGTGCATCATACTATATTCGAGAATTCCCACTTTAGCAGTGGCATATTCATGCTGTCTGCGAGGCTTCAAATCACTTGAGTATGTATCTAATTTGTGCAACTCTTGGGAGAAGTATCAATAGTGAGATATCACTTTCATAAGCGATATCATACCCTGATTGAACATTGCCAGGGAGTTTCAGGCCACTTGATGGTTGCATTTGCTTTAGATCCAATTACAACTATAAAAGTGGTTTGCATTAGAAGTTCAGACTCTAGGATTTGATCATTATAAGTAGGATAAACCACCAAAAGAATGTGAATTGCCTTCACTAAAAAGATGTAATAGCCCAGAGAATATCTTTCATATTTCAAATTAGGAAAGCCCATGCTATGTTCCTCCCTACAACTACCCTTTAACACACTAGTCCAAGCAGTGGGACACTCTTCGTTTGGTGGACCTGTGGGGCCCTTTAGCCAAAGGGGTTTTAGTTCTTTAATAACCAAAAGGATCTTTCTAAGAGTGTCCCTTGAAGACCAGACCCTGAGCCCTGAGGTCGAAAGGACATTTTACTTGCTTGTTCTAAGTACTCAGAGACTTTAAAATGATCTCATGGCTGGGTGCAGTGGCTCAAATCCGTAATCCAAGCACTTTGCGAGGCCAAGGCAGGAGAATTGCTTGAAGCCAGGAGTTTGAGACTTGCCTGGGCAACAAAGTGATAACCCATCTCTACACAAAAGTTTTAAAAATTATGTGGGTGCAGCTATACTTGCCTATTTTCCCAGCTACTCAAAAGGCTGAGACTGAGAAAGGAAGATTGCCTGAGGTTAGGAGTTCGAGGCCTGAAGTGAGCTATAATTGTGCCACTGTGCCCTATCCTGTTCCCCCACCCAAAAAAAAGGAAGAAAGAAAAGAAAAAAAGGTTCCTCACCCTGCCTTCCCCTCCAACTGAACTCTTCATGCCTGCTGTAATATTCTGCCCCAAACTGCTCATCTGTGGAAGCAACTGAGGCCGACGTGCCCTGGCAAGGAGGTTCATTTGCAGCATGTGGATGTCAGATATTGAAGAAATGACTCTCCCTAGAGGCTTTGGAAAGTCGATGTCTTGGCCGGCAGCCATGAGGGCCCTTCCTACTTCATAAAACCTGCAGGCAAATGTGAGCTTCAATGCACCCCTTCTCCCCATTTCAGAGCAATTTATCCCCTAACAACAGGTCTTTTTCCTCTGACTTGGAATCCACAATTAAGCAAGAATGTGACCCACTCAGAAGGAAGGGCAGAAATCCCAGCTTTCCCAATAAACTCCTAGTTATCCAACCATACCAGATACCCCAGCTCTTCCAGCCAGGTGGCTACCCATTCAATTCCATCCTCCTGACATTGCTGTGATGAGACAGAGGAGAGAGAGAGCAAGAAGATAGGAATATACAGCAGGCACTAGTCTCCCTCATCTGCCATCTTCGCCTCCCCAGTCATGTACAGAAAGCCAATTACCCATTATGGAAGCTCAGAGAACAGCCACGCAGAGTGGACCAGGGTGAGCTGCAGGAAGGATGTGACTTTGATAGAAAAAGCTATATCCATTTTTTTTTAAACAAACACACCAGTTCTTACTGGGAATTATTTTGAGGTCATAGAATTATTATGAAAAGAAGTCAATACACCAACTAGTAAAATAGTTTGAATAAATCCACAGTAATGCTTTATCTTTTTGAAAAAGATTTTACCAGACTTATTTGCTGCAAATTTTGGCATTTTACAAAAAGAACATCACTTTCCATTCAGTTGATTTTCCACATCCTTCCTTCCATCTCTTCCTCTACCTGTCATTACGTCCCTCGTTTCTTCTTCTTCTTTTTTTTTATAATGACAGAAATTACATTCTATCATCTACCTTTTAAGTGATGGCATTTTGTTAAAATCCAGAGTTGAGCTGCAAATGAATATTCTTAGATGCATTCTATATATGAGAACTTTAATGACTCTCCAATGCTAATTAAACTAAATCATTTTAATTGCCAATTACATTTTTTTAAACTGTAGAATATCAATCGTTAGGAAATGGCCAATTTAAGAGAGAGAGAGAGAGTAAGAGAGTCATTTCCAATTTGCTAATATAATTTTTCATTCTGAAGTGTGACCCACTGATTCTTACATGGAATAATGTCAAGATGCTGAACCCAGCCTGCTTAGAGCCTCAATCCTAACCTGAGATTTAGCATCAAATAAATGTTAGAATGTGCACCTTCCAGTCTGTGTCCAGAGTGATAAGCAACTCTGCTTGCTTGTTGAACCTGGGGGATTGTGATCCTGATAGCAGCCCTGGGGAGCCACTCGTGCCATCAGGAGGACAATGCCAAACTCAGAAGAAAGCCAAGGAGCTCTCGCACTTACCAGCTGTAACGCCGAGCACATTACACAGACAAATCAGGCCCCCCAAAGTAATATGTTTTCACCTCACAGCAAGCAGCGTTTGAGTTCAGGGAGAGAAAATGTGTATTAAGAGAGCAGGTTAAAAATCGACATTATCCCAGACTTTCATGAAATCAAAATGATGGCCATGATGCTGAATTATTATAATGTATTTATTACCAGGATTGCTTTCATATTTAACCAATTTGGCCCATCTTGAGACCTGTTTTAAAATGCACCACCTTGCCCACCTTTCCCATTTTCATATGAAAAACAGGAAAGCAAAAACTAATTTACTCAGAGAGACACGGCGCCTGTTTGCCCGTTTATCTCTTACGGACCACCCCTCAGTCCAATGTTGACAGTACATGATATTCCATTAATCTGCCTAATGAAAATTTAACCAGTGTTATAAACAAATAATTGGCTATTATCCTCTCAAAGATCCCGAATAAATTACTTCTCCTTATTTTCCCCCTCTCTCAGTGCTCAAAAGCTAGCCCTTTCTGATGGATGTCACAGGGAGGGGGGTGTCAGCCTCATCCCACTCTGGCTTTCTTGGCATTGCTGTCATTGTCACCAACAGACTCTACTCTGGGAACACCCCATAATGACAGATGGGGGAAACAGTGAGAGATGCCCCCCACCTGTGAGTTATCGCTTGCCCCCCCTTAAAAACCACTCCCTGTGTTTCTTTATCTCCTCATCCCCCTTTTTTCTGCTGTTGTTTTTCATTCTGCCTTCCAAGATCTTTCTTCTCCCCCTACTGTTCCCTCTCTCTGAGTTCTTAAAGAGTCTCATCGCCCATTCCCAGCCCAGCCACATGCCCAATACCCCATTCACATACTTCTCTTCCCACTTCACTGTAATTTCTAAAACATAGGACCTGCTTTAAAATGGAAAGCCTGGTGCCAAAATGGTTGGCATACACTATATTGAATGAGTCAACTAAACCATTTGGATAAGGTACAGACCCTATTTGTAGCATTATGTCAAATCAGACAAATTGAAAGAATCGATTTCAGGCCATTATTGCTAAAAAATCAGTCCCATCCCACAGTTCCACATTAAAGCTAGAACAATTTGTCTAAATGGCAGGATATTCAGAGGGAAAATCTGAGATAGTACTTGGAATACTCCATTGTCTTTCTTGACTTAGTTATCTTTCCTCTCCAGTAGACAGAAACTTTTTTTATTTTTAAGACAGGGATTGTGTCTTGTTCATCAATTTAATTAGCATCACACACACAAAAGTGTGAAGTGAATGAGTGAATGAAGTAAGCGTTGGGCTCTTTATGGAAAATTCCTCTTAAAAGTAAAGGCAAGAACATTATGATAGACATGAAGATTCCATTTTTTAATAATGGGCACTTTCTCCCATAGCCCTTAGATATCCTAACACCTTCAAGTCTCCCAATTCATGCAGCAAGTTGAAAAAATGAATTTAAACACCATTTACTTTCTTTCTTAAATGCTTAGTAAAAAATCTCACTCCTGTTCATTCTGAAATAGTGCAAAAGAGCAGGAGTGGCAATTCTAACGCTGTTGTTCTTAGCTTTTAGAATGAAAAATAAATCATCTAAGAATCGTATAGAATGCAGATCCTCAGGTTCACTCTCAGATTCTGACTCAGGGAACTGAGGAATCTGCTCCTGTGAGGAGCACCCATGGAGATGCTGACGCAGACGGCAGGTGGACAACTCATTAAGGAATGCTGCTCCCATGAGAGTTTCATACATTTTTGGAATTACCTGGAGCATCTCATGAGGCTGGGCACTCTGTGAGGGATCAACAATTAGTCAATATCTTCAGCGAAGCTTCTGGGCTCAATCCTGGGCTGGACAAAGGGAAAGAGGAAGCTGTCATGTCCTGCCCTCTTGGTTATGACAACCAGGGTCACTTCAGTTAGTGCTCTTCCAACATGACTCTCATTGCCAAGATTGTTCATTTCATCCAGGGGCCGTTTCAACTTGCAGTTGGATATTTAAAACTAGACCTTAAGAGAAAAGTTGGGCTGGAAATCCAGAATTTGAATTCAAGCAGTCATCTCAGGAATGCATTGTTTTTTTCCAGTGTATACTTTTCCATTAAATAGCTGTTCAGATGTAAGTTGGAGAGGGAAGATAGTTCTAACAGTAACATTGGTTCTGGTGTGTCTCACGCTCATGATCTCATCTGATCTTTGCAATAAGCCTCCAAAGATGCCGGGCAGGTAGTCAATGTTCCTATTCTATAGATGTGAGAACTGAGGCCCAGAACAGTCTGATGAAAAGCTGCATCACAGTCCTTAGATAAGAGAGCCGTGACAGTTTTTGATGGAGATTATGTGGGGTATGGGTGAGGACAGGACTTCAGGATATCTGGATAGCTTTGGAGAGGATAGGACATTGTATGATTCCCTTTCCAGACACTAAGGGCTGATGTGGATGGATGTCAACGGGTCCACGGAATTGAGTCAGACTTTACCATCAATGCAAATGGTGCCTTGCTAAGGATGGGACCTCAGCCTTGCATCCCGGTGTTCCATTTCTACTAAACCAAAATTGGCAAAGCTGCCTCACAGCAGAACTGAGACTGCATATGTAATACATATGGTCTGACCCAGAGGAAAGCCTGGATTACTGATAGCTGCTATTACCGTCATTACCTCTCTGACCTCAGAAACATGTACCTTGTCCTCTGCGGTAGTGCAGCCAGGCAATGTGAGGCAAAACTGCAAAGCAGGTGCGATTGTTCCAGGGCAGAGTACCTTCTGGTGCCTTCAGACCCCACAGTTGGGGTTTTGGTCCCAGCAAGGCTGTGCGGAGCCCCGCCCTAATCACCAACAAGGGCCCTGTGGGAACTGTCTTCACTGATGAAGATGAAAATCCTAAAGAGAGATGAAATGTTGGCTTATAAACCTCTGAAGGTGTTTTATGGTTTGAAGAATAGCTAGTGAACAGAAGGGTATTTTTGGATTGGTCCAAGCTCAGTAGGAAAAGTAAAGTCTGGGGACTATTTCCTCCAGTGACCCAAAAGCAATAAAGAGACTGAGAAATTTGATCAGTTAAAAAAAAAAAAAAAACTTTTTTGAATACAGTCTAGCTTAATTTAGAAAAGAAAAATAAAATAATTCCCTCAAATAAGTGATCATTCCCAGAGGTATAAGTCAGGAAGGTATGAGTCAGTAACTCATTGGCAAATCTTTTTGTTGGTGGCAAACTTGTGGGATTCGGCATCCAGCCTCTGAAGCAAACTGGTAGCAACAGCTGGCCGAACCTGGTGCCTGTGGCCGTGTTGGGACAAAGACTGAGCTGGGCTGGCTACAAAGTTCTCCTGCCTCCGCTCATGCCATCCCTGGCCTGATCAGAACTGGGAGGGCCACCTACCTTTGAGTGTAATCCTCCAGCCAGGCCAGTCCACAGGATTTCCAGTGCAATGCTGATCATTTGGGGACCACATCTTGTCTGGTACACCCTGGAGAGTCATCCCGGTGGCCCAATTCGGTCTGCAATTTGAGTATCAGTGAAGGGCATGGTCCTCAGGAATTTTTCTCCTCTCATCCCATGGCTTCAAAGACCGGTTTGAATATCACTAGTCAAGAGATAGAGTAGTAAGGAAGCTGCGTGGCCTTGGGAAATTATTCTTCCAACATGTCAAGTGACTGCATGACAATCATATTTTTCACCCACTTTCCATATGCCAGGCACTATTCTAAATACTTTCATAACTTTATCTCCCTTCATCCTGATACTAACCTTCTAAGGTAGATACTTTTACTGTCCCCATTTTACAGATGAGACCATGGAGGCACAGGTTAAGTGACTTGTCCTAAATGACACATCGACTTTTATAGAATCAGGACTGGAACTCAGGCAAATCCTCATATGGTTCTGTTTAGCCACTACACTGAACTGAGTTTTCAGTCATTTAAAACATCTTCTTTTTCCAAAAGTTTGCTCTATAGCTTCCCGGGAGAACCATGCCTTCAGAAACGCTTGAGTTGGAGTTTCCTCCTTTTTCTGGTAACAAAATGCCAAGCATGCATCAGGAGCACTTGATGATTGCCCAGAAACCACATGGCCTATCATATGTCATCCCTCATAAGTTATTTTTATGAGTGGGGTAAGTGGTATCAGCAATTTATAGGCATGTATTTATATTTGTTAATTTAATTTATGCAAATGGCTCATTTATGTAAATCATACACAGATCCACCATCAAAATATCTTTAGCAAAATAACATGATCAAGATATTTAGGAATCTGACATATATAATCAGAGAATGCAAATTATTTTTACTGCATGTTCTTATACTATTAAGTTCATAAAACATCAACAGTCTGGTTTCACTAAAGCATGTTTCACAGTGTCTGGGTTGGTCTTTCTTCCCTCTCACCCCATTTCATTTCTTCTTGAATGGCCAGTGCCAGTCAGGTCGTGGCTGGGAAAGAGGAAATCTCGACTGCGGCCACACTGGAAGCCTTGCTTTTGTGTTCTCTTCGGCGCAGGTGAGGTAACAGTGTGCAAACACAATACTGTATTTCATAGCTATCCCAGGGCTTTGGGCTTGATCCCTCTGTGATAGAAGCATCCTCATTACCGATTCATGACGCTGCCAGGCAGTCGTCATGAATAATAAGCTTCCCCTGAAACCTGGACCATCCATTCTGAGTTTCTGGCATGTTGCTGTAATGGGAAGTGAGAGTTGTTTCTCACATGTCAGGGAGGAAACTATGTGTACGACTTTATAGCCAGTTGTGAAACTGAAGAAATGCATTTTATACTGTGACCTTAAGAATAAAGGGTGGTGAAGGGTTGTAGGGCTTGGTGTCTTGCACTCATGCTCATAAAGACGGGAACATGAGTGTTGTGGGGATGGCCTAACATGATCTGGTCATCCTACCTTAGCACCTAGAACATTCTATACAGTGATACCAATCACGGAACCTGAAAGAACAACATTGCTTCTTATGATGAAAACTGAAAATATCACCCTCACAGTGAAGTAAAAACTTATTTATAGTAACCAGCTGTCTTTCCTGCCCCCTGTAACCATCGCTAAAGATGTAAAGAAATCCTTGTTTCTGCTTGTCCTGGAAGCTGCTACAGAGAGAAGTCCCCATGAGAGGCGGTACACTAACACCTATGAAGCATGGGTCCTTGGACCTTCTGTTTTCAACCCATATTTAAACACCTCTTGGTTTTTTTATCCTTAACATCTTAATGTATCTGACATGGCTCTATGGGTCATCTGAACACTCTGGTGTAGATGGTGGTCTCTTGTGCTCTGGAAGAGAACCGCCTGTGTCCCCCAGAACCCAGAAAACTTTTTAAAAATATACACATGGTCTATGTTTTAAGTCAATTCATCCCTTACACACACCCCAATTTTGGTAAAAACTTATCTAGCAGCTTTTGTAGAAATTGGATTAGAGATAGAAACAATTTGATTAATACAGGTTATATCTCTACTAATTAGACATTTTTTAAAGTGGATGGGTTTTTTTTGAGTTGGAGTTTCACTCTGTCACCCAGACTGGAGTGCAGTGACTGCTCCCAGCCACTGCAGCCTCGACCTGCTGGGCTCCGGCGATCCTTCTGCCTCAGCCTTCCAAGTAGCTGGAACTACAGGCATGCGCTACCACACTCGGCTAATTTTTTGGTTTATTGTAGAGATGAGGTCTCACCAAGTTGCCCAGGCAGGTCTCAGACCCGCAGGCTCAGGCAATCAACTCACCTCAGCCTCCGAAAGCGCTGAGATTACAGGCTGAGCCACCGAGCCTGACTCAAAGTACACTTTTTAAAAGTCACCTTACCATCATTTAAGCTGTTTCCAAAGCTTTTTCCAACACCTTGTCACACCCCTTTGGGTGGGCAGTGGAGTCCATGCAGACTGGATCTTGAAGCAGTTGAACTGAACCCACCTAGGAGCTCCTGCACGGGGGCAGAGGGCAGGCAGTTTAAGGAAATTTACAATTATAACATTCTAAATGAGGGTAGCATCCATTTTCAGCTCAGACCCTAAGAGAAATTCAAAATGGTTCTGCTAATACCACAGTTTGAAGAGCACATAGGGACAGCAGACCCTGGGTCATTGGATCAGGGGACACTGCAATGGGCAACTATTTCACCTAAGGGAACAGAAAGCAAGTGGCCAGCAGTTTCAGCACTTATGGAGATTAATAGACCTCTGTCACATCAGTGGCCACATTAGATTCTCATAGGAACTCAAACCTTATCGTGAACTGCACATGTGAGCAATCCAGGTTGAGCGCTCCTTATAAGAATCTAATGTCTAATGAGTCCCCTCCCCCCATTCATGGAAAAAGTTAGCTCAGTTTCTAACAACTAGGTTGTTGCTAAATAAGGGACTAATAAAAGATAATAAAAGAAGGAAATCAATTCTATCCCATGGGGTTTAGGTGAAGAGGACCATGAACCACACGGAAAAAGATCAGACACCGGAGAAGAGGGAATCCTAGAGGAGACTGGAACAGACAGTATTTCCTTGGCCACAGTGACTCACAGTCAACTTCAGTTGCTGTCAAATATTCCTCTTGGGTGCAGTCTCTTCCCCAAGCTTCAGCCGTGTTTACACACCTGTTGTTCTGCCTGCTTGTCCTGTTAGCTCCTTACACTCAACTTGTTGAAAACTAAACTGTGCCCCCCCCACCCTGTGTTCTGTTTCAGAGACAGACACCGTCCTTCATTCAGTCACTCAGATTGCAAGCCTGGACGTCATGGCAGACACCTCTTCCTTTCCTAACCCCATGTAGTTAATCAGCAATTAAGTCTTGTGATTGTGCCATCAAGACAGTTCTCAGACTTGTCCCTTCCTCTGTCAGCGCCTGCCTGACTCTACTCCTGGCTGACACCATCTCTTTCTGGCATTGCTGCAAGGTCTCAGCACAGCTGCTCTGCTCTCCACCTATGCCCCTCCTTCCTTTCCTTTCCATGTTATTGCCAGAGTGGTCTATTAAAAAAACTAACTTCACCACTTGACTCCTTTGCTCAACTCCAAACAGCTTTCTTTTGCCTGTCTTTTGGTCAGCATTGCTGATTGAGCATTTACTGAGTTCTGCACAGTGCAGAGGGCTTGGGTACGTAAATATGAGCCCTGTGCTGATGGAGCCTACCGTGTAAAGGGGGAGATAAATATTGACCACTGAATCATAGAAATAAAGGCCCAACCATACATGTGTGGGGGCTACTGGCAGGGTACAGGAATATGCCTGAGGATAGCAATCTCAGGGGATCTTTGGGGACCGAGCCTTCTCTAGCTCCCTTGCAACACCCTCTGCACCCTCTGGTTTATAGTTTATGGTTCAGCAACATGGAAGTGTTTGTGGTCCCCTGAGTGCTCTCCCCTGCTTCTTTCTTTTGTGCTTTCATTTTTGCCATTCCTACTACCTAGAGTTCCCTTCCTCCCCTCCCCACCTGGCTAACTCCCATTCATCCCATATATCTGCCAAATGTCCCATCTTCCAGCAACATGTTGCCTCTTCTAAGATGTTGAATTTCCTGCCACCGTCCTTGCTTTCGTCTTCTTTCCTTCCCTCCCTCCATCCTTCCTTCTTTCCTTCCTTCCCTCCTTTTCCCTTCCTTCCTTCCTTCTTTTTTCCCTTCTGCCTCCTCCCTCCCTCCCTCTTTTCTTCTTTCCTTCCTTCCCTCCTTCTTCCTTCCTTCTTTCCTCCCTCCCTCCCTCTCTTCCTTTTCTCCTTCCAGAGAACACATCTCTCAGGGCACTCAGCTAGCCACACTGTGTTAGTACTGGATTGCCTGTCCAGTGTGTGATACTTCAAAGACATTCAATAAACACTTATTGAATAAATAAATTAATGTTTATGTGTTTGTCTCTTCACTACGCTAGGCTGTGGCTTCCTCAAAAGCAGGAACGATCTTAGCCAACTTTGTGTCCTCAGCCTCCTGCATGTGTTTTGGGCAGAAAAATCTGTCTCCATAAATGACTGAGTTTTCTGGAGAAAACAGCCGGAGTCTTCAGATCATGTTCATCCATAGTTTATTTGGACTGAAAGATTTAGTTGTAGGGGAAGGAGGTGAAAAACGCAAGAATTTTTTTACTCAAAATTTTTTCAAGGACTCTGGAAATCAAGTGCCAGTGACACTAGAACTTTAGCAAAACGGTACATTAAAACAAGATGTGTCTGAGGAAGGGACCGGGACTTTGCCAGGAGCTGTCCCGCACTTTAGCCATGGCTGTTTGTGCAAATAAACACATGCATCATTTATTTTCAGCCTTTCATAACCTCTTTTGGGCTCTACCTCTTTGACAAAGGTCAAGAAATAAGGAAATAAATTATATTCTGGGAGTCAATTCTCTTCCCTCAGGTGGTGAATAATGTCTTTACCTCCCTTCAGCCCCTGCCTCTTAATCTCTCAATAATTTTTCTGTGGTCTTTACAAATCAGTGAATCTCAGGAACCAGGGCTAGGGCTAGTTATTATATAGAAGAGTAATTAAAAGTGACTGGAACATTTTAATTGCAAGGAGACCTATTCTTTAAGTTGAAAAAGAAAGATAGAAAGAAAGAAAGAAAGAAAGAAAGAAAGAAAGAAAGAAAGAAAGAAAGGAAGGAAGAAAGAAAAAAGGTGGTTCACAATGTCCATATTTGCTCTTGCCAGTGGATTCTTTTACAGATGAGAGCCAGTATTCCCTGGTCTCTGAGCCTCCAGGAAGTTCCCTCTCAGTTGATGGGCAGCTGTCTTACTCCTTTCCTTTTCCTACTCACTTTTCTTTTCTATTTGTAAATGCAGAGAGCTTGCATCCCACTTCTGCTAACCTTTTGACTGCAGGCTAAAGAGATAATTGGAATTTTTTAATTTATTGCCAATATGAAGTAATAAGAAAAGGCAATTTTGACACCAGTAAATGCTCAGTTTTTTGTCTGGGTTGTAAAACACCAGGCAAGCAGGTTTTAGAAAGCTCGTGCAGTTCATTGAGAGCAGCCTTAATCCAGCAAAAGGAGGACGTGAGGTCGAGTCCAAGCTCAGGTCCAAGCCCGGATTTAATCCTCTCTGCTGGACACCATTGCTGCAAGTGCCCACCATGCTTGGATTTCACTACACCTTCAGAGTGTCCCTTGATAGTGAGAGGTGGGTGATCCTAGGCACTGACATTTGGCTAGGAGCTGTGGGCGTTTCAAATACCAAAGGCATTTTTGTTGGAAGGGAGGAAGAAATTGAAGGGAGGGCAGAAGTAAGAGAGGGAGGGAGGAAGAGAAGAATTAAAATTAATCCCAACCCCTTTCAAGGACTGTAATTCATACCAATTTGGCAGTTTTTATGTAATACAGTCAAGATCATGGCCTTCACAAAACCCCCCTGAGACAAATGGACCAGAATAAGGTTGTGTTTCTTCCTAAAAGGAAGCTGTCTCCCACCCCACCTTTCCCCGAGGTGTGAGAGTCTTCCCTCGTCCTTTCCGTCTCCCAGGTCATGGGTCTGCCCTATCATGAGGCAGGTTCCTGGGGATAGTGCAGCTGCAGTATCGTGCAACTTCAGTTTGTCATGGATATCTATGGGGGCTCGTTTTGAACTAAGGGCAGGAGTCCCAGATAGCCAGAGAGATGGCCCTGTTTCCATGCTTTGCCTGAACACCACCTCGGTCAATGGAGCGTGGAGAATCTGCCACATCAGGAATCATTTTCAATCACCTGAGAGAAATAGTGTTCTTATGAATGGAATTCAGAGAATTCTCCATGATGGAAATTCTACCCAGTAGCTTATTAAAAGTATTCTCATTGTGCTCTGAGATACTGTCAGGTATCATACCTAGAACCAAATTCAAATAATCCACAGCAGGTCCAGTGTCTAAGTTTCCTTTACTCCCATGCTTCTCAGACATTATCGTATATATGAATCCTGTGGACCTTGTTAAAGTGCAGACCGATACAGGAGGTGTAGGGTAGGGCCCAGCATTCTGCATCCCTAGCTAGCTCCCTGGTGATGCCAATGATGTTGGTCCACAGGCCACACTTTGAGTAGCAAGGTTTCATCATGGTATGTGCACTGTGGTTTTTCCACATGAGGTTTTGATGAGAAGACTGAGGACCTCATGAGAGACCACCTGGGAAAGTGAAACAATTTGGAAAGGAGCTTTGAATTGTCATAATTCAACCTACTCCAGAATGATTCCTTAACTTGGTAAGTTGAAGACACCAGAATGTGAGGAGCTAAGCGGGTGGAATTTCAACTATTGTGAAATAATATAGCCTTGGGCAAGGCTTGGCAAACTATAGCCTGTGGGTCAAATCCAGCTTTTTAAAATAAAGTTTTATTGGGACACAGTCAGGCCCTTTTGTTTACATATTGTATATAACTGCTTTTACACTGCAACAGCAGAGTTGTGCAGTTGCGATGGAGAACCTGGAGACCATATGGCCCACAATACTTACTATCTGGTCTTTCACAGAAAAAGTTACACAAGGGTTTGTTTGGGCTTTGGAGGCACAAGGCTGGTTTTATCTCAATTGCATCATGTACCAGCTGCGTCATATTGATAACTAACCAGTTCCTGCCACTACAAAATGGAATCATGATTATAATATAAAACTATTCACTTTATAGTGTTTACAAAATTCAACTATGCACATAAATCTTTATCACAGGGTACTCAAAATTAGAGCCATTATTTTAGTCTTAATGATGGTAGAGGGCCCTGGAATCATCGCCATGGATCGTCTTTTCTTTTTGCACTTGGACCTGTTTTGTAGAAGTGGCATCAAGAATATTCAACCACAGAATGGCAGGGCACTAGCCAAGCAGAAAGGCTGTTGTATTGTAGCAGGGTCTCAGGGATCCTGCTGAGCCAGTTGTTGACTGTGGCTGTATGGCTGATAAATATCTTGAAGATTGTTTTGGGCTCAATTCATATTAACAACAGCCAAGAAAGTGGACCCAGCAAGCTGTCCAGGAAGAGGATTCAAAATATTTTTGCCAAAAGTATAATCACCATGATCCCAACATCCTTCTTTCCCCCAGAAGGGTCATTACAGGGATGGGTCATTTTGCTGGGGATAAAAGGATTCTTGGTACAGGAAGTTGGAGTCACTGGATGATGGCTTTCTATAAATCAGTGTTTTGATGTGTCCACAGTTCCAGGGACCCACTTCTGGATTCATTGATCTATTCGGCATTCACTGAGTACCTGCATGCAAGGCACTTTGAGGGGAAAGCCCCTCTCAAAAAGCTTCCCACCTCCCACAGGAGTCACCAGTAGTTGCCCTCAGAAGTCTTTGATCTATGCAATATTTTTTTTAATTGGACAAATATTTAAAAGTCAAAAGATTTTATTTAAAACTTCAGGTTTCCAATCTCTTTGGGGAAATGAAACCAAGACCTTAGAAACTCTTAGTGACACTGGGCCCACACTCCCCCCCCCAGCCAAACTTGACTGGGGCAGCCCCTGCCCCATTCAGACGGGGTATGAGCTCTCTGCATCACCACCATCCTCACCCGCACCTCCTAAATGTCATACAGACAAGCTCCTCAATTATGTCAAAGACATATAGGGACATAATAGGGATAGAGGGCTCTGAGGTGAACAGCTGACACTTCTTACTGTGTCTCCTTTGGCAAGTTACTGAATCTCTCTGTGCCTGTTTCTTCACCTGAAAAGTGGAGATATGAATAGTCTTTATTGATGCACCTGTTATAAAGATAAAAAGAGACTCTAAGAAAAGAGTGCTTAGGATAGTTCTTGGCACATTGTAAGTGCTCAATAAACAGGCCTAAGAATGTAGATGAGGACAGCTGGGTGCAGTGGCTCATACCTGTAATCCCAGCACTTTGAGAGGCAGAGGCAAGAGGGGTTCGAGACCAGCCTGGGTAACTTGTCAAGACCACATCTCTAAAATAAATTAAAAAAAAAAAGTTAGCCGGGTGTGGTGGCATGTGTCTGTAATCCCAGCTACTGATAAGGCTGAGGCAGAAGGAACCGCCTAGCCCAGCAGGTTGAGGCTACAGTGACTGTGACTGTGCCACTGTACTCCAGCCTGGGCAACAGAGTAAGACTCTGACTAAAAAAATTTAAAAATACATAAATAAAATTTTTAAAAGATGAGGACACTTTGGACCTTGCCTTTGAACAACTTACCTAGCGGGGTCATTTGCCTCAATCATAAAATGTAAACTGAACATTTAGAAGCATCTTTGATGACTTTGGTTCAGAGAAGGATCTCTGGGGTTGCTCCTGTCCCCTTTCCTCATCCTATTTCCTGGGCTTCAAATACAAATAGCATTTGTATACAAATAGCACTCAGAGGGGAGGAAGCAGATAAGACAGAAGATCATTCTTTTCTCTTGGCCAAGGAACTCCCAGAGGCCACATGCCACTCACCACAGGAATAAAACCTAGAACACTCTGTAACCAATCCACTCCCCCTAAAGCCAGATACCATCAGCAAATTGACTTGGGGGGAAAATCTAGGGGAAAAAAAATCTGGAAGGAATAGTGTTGCACATCAACTAATCTGTGATTCATACATATTCAGAAGGAAAGTGAGTGAAAAACTAGCATTTCAGACAGCTTTACATTTTCAAATTAAGTTAATAAAATAAGATTTCCAGTGTAATGACAAATTAATTCTTCTTTTCATAAGTTTATTAAAATAAGCATCTCCTATCTTCTAACTAGCGCTGACATATGCTTACATAGATACATCCCACCCAGTAACCTAATCTCCCAGCAATCTTGAAGCAATTAACTCCTTCTAATCTTGAGCTAACAAAGCTCACCATGCCAAAGGCCCCTGAGAACGCCCCTCAGCAGCCTCCTCTTCTGCTCAGAGCATCCAAGCCAGTCTGCTAAAGTGGTCCAGAGTGGTGATTTGTCTGAAACAAGCAGATGAGTCATCGCAGATCAGAAGATCTTCATTAACTCCTTCTTTCTCTGCTAATTAACACAAAAAGAATGAGTTGAATGGCTGACAGACAATGACTGACCCACTGCTTGGTGGTTAATGGAATGCAAATGACATCTAATGAGGGTCTCTCCTTGTATCATGGGCAGCTGGCCTACTATTTTTGTTGTGGATTTTGTTGTGTTGGAGAGCCATGAAAAGAGTTTTACCCAATGATTTAAACTGCAGCTGAGTCTGTAATGTAAAGTCCATGAGTTTATGTATGTCCAACACATGGCAGAATTGACTTAAGCTGTTAACCACGAGGTCTGGCTAAAAATACCATAATTTAGGGGGGAAATTACAGCTCCACTCCCTTCCAAATGAAGCACAATATTTGTTGATTATGTTGAGTTATGGGATACATTTTGGATTTTGTTTTAATGTGACAGTGGCTAGCATATAACCAAAATATTGGTACCAAACATAGCCTAGGCAATTTATTATAGCTTAAAAAATGTTGTTTGCAAAGCCAAAGTTTCATCATCTAAGATTTATCTTAGAATACAAATAGAAAAAACAGCCCAAATATGATTTGTGTGCTGTCTATAAATGTTGATTCAATTAAGGGGGGGTTTCTTCAATGAGTTCAATAATGTAGCTCAAAGAAGGAACCTTACCATCCATTTCAAGTTGATAACTAACAGATTTTATAAACCAAAGCATGGTGTTTCAAAAGGTTTTTATTGAGATGCATGCTTCTTACTGCACCTCCTATCATTCCCTTCACATGGGTGGGGAATTCACTCTTCAGTTATAAATTCTCAGTCCTTTCCTCAACCCAAATCCTTAAGAACCATCCTTTTCACTAATAAATTGAATGGCAACACACTCATGGAAGAGTCCTGGTGTTGCTTGGTATCAATCCATACTAAAGTCTCACTTAAAAACAAAAAGTATGGAATGGCTATTCTGAAATTCAAAAAAAAATTATCACTCAAAAATAAATTCTTTGAATTTGAACAATATACTGGCTCACCCTATTGTGGCATGTTTATTTTTCAACAACTAGAACCTATTGGTACATATGAGTAGTTTGAATCTGTGCATTCTATGAACTTTCAAGTTTAAGGACAACCAATTTCTCTCACTTTCTAACTCATGGGAGGGAGGAAATCATGGTAGTGAAAATTATTGGTTGTTGTTTGACATTTGTAAGGAGTTGCTGGAAAAATGATTTCACCAAAATTTCAAACTTCCAATTCCTTTTGAATTTCACGATCAGTCAGGGATACCCTTTCTCTTTTGTACAAAATTTTTCTGGATCCCAATCTTGCAATGGGTAAAGATATTTATCCTTCTTTCTGTTCTTAAGGCATGCCTCAAGGCCTTTGTGGTAGCTATCACTTTCCAAAATCCCCTTTCCCTGGATCTTACCCCTATATATCCTTCAAATAGATTTCAACCAAATGTCACTTTCACAGGTTGGATGGTCACCTGAAGCAGTCCCCAGTCACTCCTATCCCATCAACCAGCATTAGTTCACTGCCTGTCTTTGTTGTCCCTTCCAGTTGTTGTTCAATGCCTGATATCCCACTGGCCTACAAACTTCCTGAGAATAGGAACCTTGCTTGCTGTACTCCCAGATGGACAAGGCCTAGTACACTGTGGGGGTTAAGTACATGTTTACAGAATTAAGATAGGAAAGAAGGAATATAAAACTCCCTGTAGATTACCTGGATTTCTGCACCTAGATGACTTTACTCCTTTGTGTTCTCTGACAGATCACCTGCCCTCCTTCTCCTTCCTGAAAAACCCTACTCAGACTTCAAGACTCTATTTAAAGTGCTCTCTTTGTCCCAGACTTCTCCAGGTCCACAAAGTAGAATGCATACCTCTATCCTCACTGGTTTAAACTTTTAGTGCACTGGCTTATGTCGGTTATATCCTTCTGTCTCCTTGGTTAGCCTGTGATCCCATAGAAACCAGAACCCTTATCCAGTTCTATTCTGAACCTCTTATGCCAAGCACAGTGCCAGGAATATAAAGGTCTTCAAAAAGAAATGGATTGAATGATTAAGCTATCCTTCTACTTTAGGGAGAAGGCCTTGTCTCTCACTAGGGAGCTCTAGCATACATAACTATAACAGAAAATACTTTCAGAGTGGTGGCAGAATTGCAGAGAGGTTATGGCATAACTTTTCTTTAATAACCTCTTTTAATAAGCTCTTCGAATCATTCCCATTTTACAGATAAGGAAACTGAGAGATTAAGTAACATGTCCACTGTGCTCAGGAAATATGCAACAGTGTTGAGATTAGAACCCGTTTTAAAATGAGGTCAAACCCCATGTTCCTTTGGCCAACCTTAAGTATATTTTGTTGAGTGTTCACAGTCACCATTTTGTTAGTTTTGTGTGTGTTTGAGATGTTCCCAATGGAAATTAATTTCTATATTGACTCTGTATTGGTTGCTCAACTGAATAGAGAAATGTCTTACTGCAGGACAGGCAGAGTTGGTGAAGCTAAGCCAGTGTATGTGTATTATTTTAAACTATCCTTTCCACAAGCTGTAAAGCTCCTCATAATTGGGCAAGAATGCAATAGGAGAGGAAGAGAGAAAAAAATTTCAAGAGAACAGAAAGTTAACTAGTGGTAGAGGGTCAATAGTTGCAGGGGAAAGTTGGATGCCCTTGAAATTCTACCAAATTTGATGGCTTTGGGAAAGGCTGTCTTGGCGTCTCCAAGTAGATATTACTTTAAGAAGGAACATTTTAGACAATTATGGGGGTCTGTAATACCATTACCATCATATGGCTAGCTTTCAAAAAGTCTTTGACAGTGTTTTTAACCAATTAAGCAGTGGAATGCTCTATGAAAAACTCATTTCCCCTCCACATGACTTTGGGGATCAGATGTCCTAAGGAAGGTAGCTGGGAGTCACTGAGAGGGAAGCCACCTCGTGTGATAGCACAAGTTTGTTTAAAGCTAGTATTGAGGTGTGATAAGTACGAAGCACAGAGGACTTTGAACTGTTTTTAGATGACATAAGTGTGGCGGGCTTCAGAGACATGGGGAAACGCATTTCAGGGTTAGATTTCTTCTTCTTTTTTTATTTTTATTTTTTGAGTTGGAGTCTCACTCTGTCACCCAGACTGGAGTGCAGTGGCCGCTCCCGGCCACCGCAGCCTCGACCT